>NW_027102531.1:172500-195000 GCF_035609145.1 Eleutherodactylus coqui | reverse complement strand
GAAGATTTTAAGTTTCCTGGACCCTCCCCGGCTCCTACGCATGTTTCCGGTATTTTGCAGGCAGATGTATGCGCAGAAGACGGCGAAGGTCCGAGGAGCAGGGTTGTGTCTGTGTTCAAATGCGGAGGCCTCAGGTAAGACGTTTCATCTGCTCTCACCAATCGCAACGGAGAGGGGAGATTAAACTTCAACTTTTACGTGATCACCATTATCATTTGGATAATGGTTGATCATGTGATGAAGGATAAAGATCCCGTCGGGGACATTGCCGGAGGCTTTAGGGAAATATTTTCATCTCCCCCTCACTGATTGGAGCCATGACGGGAGATGAAACATTAAACTTTTTTATTTTTACACGTAACCAGGGACCGCGGCCCATCGTGAAATCTCCAGGCTTTCAGCTACGTTTGCTAGCCAGCAACAGGGAGATTTTAAATTACCCCAGCAATCTGGGGTAAGGTCCGCGGATAAATCCGGGGGCTTTAGGTATGTAATTTCATCTCCACTCACGGAAATGAGGAAAGATGAAATTTTTAATTTTTTAACTGTTTACTTGGATAACGGCAATAGCGTGACTAGGGGTCACTGCGGCAGCTTTCAACAAGGAGCTGTCATGTCCACAGCCCCCAGGGCTTTAATCCTCAGAGTGAGCATGTTTTTATGGCTGTGGGGATTAAAAACACTATAGGGCGGTCAATAAGGGGTTAAGGAGAAAACAGACGTTGTCACTAAGGCCTCTTTCACACAGAATGTTTCTTACAGCATTTAGCGTGGTTTGTGAAAAGCCGCAAAAAAACCCACTGATTGATCACAATGGAGCTTCTCAGGGAGCGTTCGAACACTACAATTTTCTAACGCTATCTGCTCTAGTTTAGTTTGCTTCAGCCCTTTTTAATGCCCCATATCACCCATTGTAATGATGGAGTGCGTTACACAACGCTGTTGAACACATTTAAAAATGGCGTTCGAAAACGCTTTAAAATGCAGCATTTTAACAGACTCCTGTGTGAAAGCAACCTTAGGGCTCATGTCCACGGGCGTATACGTAATACACTGTGGGTCTCCCGCGGTGTTTTATAAATTACAACCAATACTCTCTGCCGGCAGAGGTCGTGTATGTGGCAAGTATAGCACTGCGCATGCCCACTAATCTCACATCACGGACATGCGCAGTGTGATTTTTTTTTTTTTTTTAATTCCCGCTCTGTTCAGAGCAGGAATGTGTATCGAAACACTGCCCTCTCGCAATGTGTGCGTATGGACAGCGTATCATACGCAATCCATAAAAGGGCTGCATATCATGTGCAGAGAAATAGAGCATGTCCACTGACTTTCATTGCCTCCATTCACTGCGTGTCATGCAATGCACACTTGATACTCCATAAAAACACGGTCGTGGACATGAGCCCTGAGGCCAATTCACACGGGCGAGCGTGATGTGGGGCCGTGAATCCCGCCTCCATATCGTGCTGCTTACCATGTGATTTCCCCAGGGATGCGAGAGTTTTCATTGGAAAACAGCCTCGCATCCCTTCAGGGTCACAATTATCGCTGGGGAGTCACTATTACTGCCGCAGAGGTTTAGCCATTGCTTTCAATGAAGCCAGCGATGCTGCAGCCGACCCCATTAACCTCTTAGTGACCAAGCCTGTTTGCGCCTTAAAGGGGTTGTCTCGCGAAAGCAAGTGGGGTTATACACTTCTGTATGGCCATATTAATGCACTTTGTAATATACATCGTGCATTAAATATGAGCCATACAGAAGTTATTCACTTACCTGCTCCGTTGCTGGCGTCCCCGTCTCCATGGCTCCGTCTAATTTCGCTGGCTTCTTGCTTTTTTAGACGCGCTTGCGCTGTGCGGTCTTCTGCCTGGTGAATGGGGCCGCTCGTGCCGGAGAGCTGCTCACCGCGTCGTCATCGTAGCTCTGCCCCGTCACGTGTGCCGATTCCAGCCAATCAGGAGGCTGGAATCGGCAATGGAACGCAAGGAAGGAGAAGAAAATCCACGGTGCACCGTGGGAGAAGACCAGCGGCGCCATCTTTAAAAGAAGAATAGAAGAAGCTGCAGAACGCTGATGCAGGTAAGTGCAATGTGCTTTTTAAAAACTAACCTATGCTTTCTTTTTAACAGACTTTAAATGCACACAAAAGTAGAGCATGCAGCGGTTTTTTCGCATTTGGGCAAAAAAAGGAAACGAAAACCAATCCGTTGAAATCAATGGGTTTTATTCTCTGCATATTGTGCTCAGAAAGTTTGCGCATGCTAACACACGCGTGTAAATGTCCATGTGAAGGAACTCTTAAGCCTGGCTTCAGATGGGTGTGTTTGTGTGCGCATTTATGCAGCGAATAGAGCCCTAACGAACGGGTTCGTTCACAAGTGCGCATCTTTACATTTCATGCAAAAAAAAAAATATGCAGCATACTCTATTTTGCGGCACTTTTGCACACCAAAAGTCCCCATAGAAGTCAATGGGGATGCACAAATATACATGTGATATGCCAGGAGGTGCGTGATACGCTGCGTAATTGCGCAGGAAAGGAACACATCCAGAACTCGTTAGACTAATTCCATACATATTTTTAGGTGACTTGGACATTTTCGTTCCTAAGATCTGAGTTCGACCAACAGACCGGCCTAATGTCACACGATGTCAATAGTAAGTAGCTTGTGCCTCTTAATACTAGTAAGTAGCTTGTGTTCTCCCGCAGGGTTTTGAACGATAATTGTCCCATGTAAAAACATGCAGAAACTGAACGACTGGATCAGAATCGTCCAGTTGTTCACTTTTAAGCAGCTTAAAGGAGATGTCCCGAGGCAGCAAGTGGGGTTATACACTTCTGTATGGCCATAATAATGCACTTTGTAATATACATTGTGCATTAATTATGAGCCATACAGAAGTTATAAGAAGTTTTATACTTACCTGCTCCGTTGCTGGCGTCCTGGTCTCCATGGTGCCGACTAATTTTTGGCCTCCGATGGCCAAATTAGCCGCGCTTGCGCAGTCCGGGTCTTCTGCTGTTCTCTATGGGGCTCCGTGTAGCTCCGTGTAGCTCCGCCCCGTCACGTGCCGATTCCAGCCAATCAGGAGGCTGGAATCGGCAGTGGACCGCACAGAAGAGCTGCGGTCCACGAAGATAGAGGATCCCGGCGGCCATCTTCAGCGGTAAGTATTGAAGTCACCGGACCGCCGGGATTCAGGTAAGCGCTGTGCGGGTGGTTTTTTTAACCCCTGCATCGGGGTTGTCTCGCGCCGAACGGGGGGGGGGTTTAAAAAAAAAAAAACCCGTTTCGGCGCGGGACATCTCCTTTAAAATCCAAACACATTTCTCGGTGTAAGCAGCAGCCGTCCAGTACTGAACGTCTGCTGCTTACAGTGAATGGAGGTGAGCAGAACTCTCCTCCAGCTGCCCCGCCTCCCTGCTGGCTGCGCTGTCAGCGATCCAGCAATGCTCGCTCCTGTGCAGAGCGAGCACCACAGGGATGAATGTCGGGCATTGTTTGCCTGACACTCGTTTTGTGTAAAAGGACCCTTGGACCTCCCTCACACAGGTGTTTTTGTACAGTTTTTAGTGCTGCGCTAAACGCTGTACAACGCACCCATACATTTCAATGGGGCTGCTCACACAAGGCTAAAAACGCTGTGTCTTCAACGCTGCGCTTTAACAGCGTTGCATGTTCTATTTTGGGACGTTTTCAGCCCTGTGTCACCCATTGAAATGAATGGGCAGCGGCCCGGGCTTCCCCTGCACTGACAAATGATCTATTGCTGTAAGCGAGGTTTGAGAACTCTCCTCCAGCAATAGATTGCTGTGATTGGACATCGAGCCAGCGTCGAGAAGCAATCACAGCCATTCATGGCTGTCCCAGGCAATCACAGCAGTCTATTGCTGGAGGCGAGTTCTCAAACCTTGTTTACAGCAATAGATCATTTGTCAGTGCAGGGGAAGCCCGGAGTAGTGGCAGAGATCGGTGGCCGGGACCCGGACGGCACATGCTTTTTTTTTTTCCAGCATCCTTGGCTGCTTTTTCAGCTGTGTGAGGGAAGCCTTAGACTGGTGTATAAAATGCTGGTTTAAGTAAATATCCTACAAAATGTTTAAAATTTGGAGACACGCTTTATTGTATACATATTTTTGATCAATTCAAAAAATGAAATACAATCCTATATAGATTTGGTTACATACTGTGCCATGTAATCCCGAACATTGTTTGCATATAAAAAATAATCCTTCTCCTCCTCCTCAGAGGGAACATAAACAGGCAGAAACTAAAAGGGAAAGATAAGGTCCAGTTAAAGGGAACATATCAGCACCCACATTATGGGGCTCAAAGCTGAGGGAGGAACTTGTAGAGGGGGGGGGGGTGCTTTTTATACTCTCCAGGTCCCTCATTCCAGCGCTGTAACCCTGAGAAATCGGAGAAGCAGACAGCACGACTCTGCAGACGGCTCTGTAAGCATGCGCTCTCGTATAGAGTTTAATGAGAGAGCACATGCGCATTATCTTCTAAAAAGGGTCACGCTGCGCGTGTTCTGATTTCTCGGAGACACAGTGCTGGAAAAGAGGAACCTGGTGAGTATAAAGAGCAGCTCCCTGTTACCCCCAATTCCTTACCTTTCAGCCCCATAGCATAGTTTACTTTAATAAACAGGAATGATTCTACTACAGATCTCAGCTAAAACGTTTTGGGAACATTATATTTCATATAGTATTCCTTACCTCTACTTCTACATTGGTACAGACTTGACACACGGTCATGAGTAAAAGTTTTGCCCCGAGAATTGTAAGTAGAAGAAAAGCTGAATAAATAAATAAGTAAATAAATATAATAAGGGATCTTCCCATAGGATTATCATGTCCGTATGGGATACCTACTCCACTTAGCCAGAGGGGAGAGATGCCATCAAGCAATAGCTCTCGCTCAGGTAGACATTGGCCTTCTATGTAATACATGGCATTCATGTACTGGTCAGTAACACTAATACAGCTCTGTACTCCCAGAATACTGTAAACGTACAGGCCTATTGAACATTGAAGCTTCTAAGACTATGGCCAAAGACAAAAACTTGCTTGGTAGATCTCAGGGTAGGGCTTATATTTCAAGCCCCATTGAAAAATAATGGTAGAGCTTATTTTGTAGGTAGTTCTTATTTTTGGGGAAACAGGGTAGTTACTCCCATTCTCCACACCCTTTTTAGAGGACAGGATGTGTTAATGTAGAATATCCTAGCACCCCCGAAGGAAACAGACAGGCCTGGACAAGCTGATTTCTCCTGCGGAAACAAAGGCAAACCCCCATAGATTAAGGGCTCACTCAGACGGGAGTATGTGTCCCACGTATTTTTCATATGCACATTTACTACGCCTGTTAAATCCCCAAAAACTAGATAAGGTGCATATTCCGCACCAAAATAGGACACGTTGCAATTTTTTTTCCACAGACGTGAATAAAAAACGCTGGTGTGAGAAGCCCTAGACAAATCAGTGGGCTTTTAGCACTGCTTACTACGCATGTATTTTTCACATTGGGAGACATATGTCCATGTGAATTAGCCCTAAGGGTGTGTGTTCAGAGAAGAGTGCGCACAAGATACAAGCAGACCATGAGCATCTAGAATAGGGTTTTCCAACATTCCTTGGCCAAGTATTCCCTTCTCAAATAAATTACTTAAAAATTCAGCAAAGGTTATCATGGCACTATGTGTTGTACCTACCTTCATCACAATACCAGGACAGACTAAGTACTCCCTAGAGGCAATGACTGTACTCCTAGTCACTCTCCTGCCACACTAGTATTATAAATGGCACATGGTGGGGAAAGCCCTGTTAGGGCCCTAGAAGCTTCAAGGTACATCTCTAGCCCATGAGATACATATATGACTGGCTCAGAGCCAACCATCCGATGGTTTAACCCCTTAACGACCAGCCCATAGTGTTTTTACGTCCGATTAAATTGATACAACTGCCAAAATAATGAAAATTGAAATTTTTCCTACTGCTTAGATTTATTCAAAAATTGTGCGGTAAAAATACGCAGTACACCACTAGATGAATTCGTTAAGGGGTCTAGTTTTCAAAATGGGGTCATTTGTAGGGGTTCTCTGTCGTTTTGGCCGCTCAAGGGCTCTACAAGTGTGCTATGGGGCCGAAATCCCCTTCATGCTAAATTTCAGTTCTGAAAGCCACCGACTACTCCTTACATTTTGGGCCCCTTTGTGCATCCAGACATAAGATTAGGGCCACAATGGGTATGTCTCTGAACACTGGACAAACAGGGGTATCTATTTTGGGGTGCAAATCTTAATTCATGTGTGTGCTGTACAAAAATGCTGTTTTTAAAATGACAAAATTGCCAAAAAACGAAAATCACAATTTTTTTCCTTTTGCTTTGCTTGAATTCATTTAAAAGCTGTGGGGTCAAAATGTGCAGTACACCCCTAGATAAATTTGTTCTGGGGTCTAGTTTTCAAAATGGGGTCACTTGTGGGCGTTCTCTATGTAATGTGCAGGGGGGGGGGGGGAGGATGGAAGAGCCAGGAGAAGGAACTGAGCTCTCGTCCCCCTCTCCGCCCCTCTGCACTATTTGCAATGGGAAGAGGCAGGGCGGGGCTAAGTTCTGAGAATTAGCCCCGCCCCTGTCCCACCTCTCCCCATTGCAAATAGTGCAGAGGGGCGGAGAGGAGGCAGAGAGGGGGGGCGGGAGCTCAGTTCCTGCTCCTGGCTCTTCCATCCCCCCCCCCTGCACACGAGGACAACGTATATCTGTGCATGGGGGAAGGGGGGAGAAAAAACCCCCCGCAGCTTTAGGCCTCTTTCATACAAGCGTTGCATTCACCCGCACCCGGCTTAGGTAGTTAACCATGTGCTGCCTGCTTGCTGGAGAAGAACCCCTCTGTCTGCTGGGAGTCCCCCAAACTATTGCAGATTTACATGCAATTCACCTAACAACCCTCCATCTGTAACCTGACTGACCAGCAGTGAATGCCCGCAGTTAACTCCTTCATGACTGACCTGGTTTAAGCACTAATGAGCAACCAGTTTTTCAGTCTTTATTTTTGTGCATTCCTGGGATCAGAACTATAAGGGGACTAAAGTACATTCGTGTGAAGGAGCCCTCGGCGCAATTTTATGCATATGAGAGCGAATTTGCTTACCCCCTTAGACTATAATGGAATATCGGGAGCGCAAATGCACGTAAAAATCATTGCGGTTTCTGCGACCGCTTTTCTGCTAAATTTAGCACGCCGTGTGAAAGAGGCCCTAGGGCTTCGGTAGACGAATGTACACGCCAAGACTATTGTCGCAGTGGAGCGTATTTGTGCATAAACAAGGTTTACAGTAATCGGGTTGCGCTTGAAATGCCAGTTCACACGCGCGTTCACCCCTTTCCGTGGCATACAGTGGCGATGGTCATCTTCTCCCTGCGACGGCCGCCGGGTCACAACCCTTTCCTGTCATTTTTGTATGTAAAACGCAGAAAGATGAGGTGAGAAACACCCTTAGGGTCAGGGGCGTACCTAAAGGCTCAAGGGCCCGGGTGCAAAAGTTCAGCTCAGGGCCCCCCCTTACCTTTCTCACCGCGTACCCATACCTAAATCATGCTGCATACAGCTGCAAAATGAATTTCCATACATGAATTAGCCCTATTAACGCGTTTCCTGCACTAGATGAAAATCACACACACACACCGCTTTTTATTGCGGTATACTGCTTCCATTGATTTGAATGCGATTACTCAGACGTGAGCTCGGAAGCGGTGATTTTTAAGCGCTATCTGTCCTGTATTTGCGTTTTCTAACGCACCTCCCCACCCATCACAATTGTGGGGTGCATTAAAACCGCTTTACCATGCGTTCAAAAGTGCTGCTCAAAATTGAGGTAAAAAACCCACGATTTTAAGCTGTGTTTTCTGAATGCACGTCTTAGTGCAGAGGGGCGGAGAGGAGGCAGAGAGGGGGGGCGGAAATTCCACTGCCGGATTTCCTGCAGAATTTCCACCCATGGAAGCTGCCATAGGATTGCGTTAGAAAACGCAATCCTAGGCAGACGGCCGCGGTTTGTCCGCGCGAAATCACACGTGGAAAACAAACCGCGGCATGCTCTATTTCTGTGCGGGGTTCGCAGAGCCCCGCACAGAAACGTCACTCGCCGGCCGCTGGCACCGGTCTGCGCATTTAGGACGGCAACTCCCACAGCCTAGAAGTTTGTATGATCTAGAGGCTCAGTCACAGCAAATGTGGACACATAATACCATATGGAACCTGTATGCCTCAATTGCCCCCCATATCACATCTTGTATCCAAGCTAGAGGCGGTACAACAAAGTACTAGAGCCTCCATACTCGCCTGTATCACATCTTGTATCCAAGCTAGAGGTGGGACAACAGGGTACTAGAGCCTCCATGTTCGCCTGTATCACATCATCTTTTTTTATGATCGCAGGGAGAGAAAACGCATCAATTCTGCCATAGAATTTTGATTTTCTTTTTATAGCGTTAATCATGCAGCATAAATGATACACTACATTTTTTTCTGCGGGATGGTACGGTTACAATGATACCAAAATTCTTATATTTTTTTTAGGTTTTTCCACAATAAAAAGCCTTTTTTTGGAAATTATTATTTTTTTCTTAACTCACTGCATTCCAAGTCCTATAACTTTTTTATTTTCCCATGGACGGAGCTCTCTGAGGGCTTATTTTTTGCGGGACGAGCTGTAGTTTTTATTTGTACCATTTTGGGGTACATACGCTTTTTTAATCACTTTTATTGCGTTTTTTTGTGAGGCAAAATGCTAAAATACTTACTATAGCAATCTTAGGCGCTGGCAATACAGGACGCCAGTATCTGGCGTCCTGTTGCCATAACAACCAGCCGGGCTCTGCGATATGAATTCCTTTGGGTAAGTGAGATTTTTGGCCCGTGCGAAAGGGGCATTACTGTATGCTAAACTGTTCACTTCATTTTCATTGCCTTCTATGACATTTATGGAAATGGCACGGCACAAATTATTGTTAGGGGTTCCATCACAGGTGCGAAAATCAGCATCCCCACCACACTCCCCTTGTGCAGCTGTACCGCCTCCACACTCCCCGCATGTAACCGCGCCGCCTCCACACTCCCCGCATGTAACCGCGCCGCCTCCACACTCCCCGCATGTAACCGCGCCGCCTCCACACTCCCCGCATGTAACCGTGCCGCCTCCACACTCCCCGCATGTAAACGCACCGTCAATACACTCCCCAGCATGTAACCACACCGTCACCACACTCCCCGCATGTAACCCCACCATCACCACACCGCCCTTATGTAACCGTACCGCCACCACACTCCCAGCATGTAACCGTACCATCACCACACCTTCCTCATGTAACCATTGCGCCTCCACACTCTCCGCACATAACCGCACCGTCACCACACTCCCCGCACGTAACCACACCGTCACCACAATTCCCTCATGTTACCGCGCCGCCACCACACTCCCTGCACGTAACCGCGCCGCCACCACACTCCCTGCACGTAACCGCGCCGCCACCACACTCCCTGCACGTAACCGCGCCGTCACCACTCTCCCCGCACGTAACCGCGCCGTCACCACTCTCCCCGCACGTAACCGCGCCGTCACCACTCTCCCCGCACGTAACCGCGCCGTCACCACTCTCCCCGCACGTAACCGCGCCGTCACCACGCTCCCCGCACGTAACCGCGCCGTCACCACGCTCCCCGCACGTAACCGCGCCGTCACCACTCTCCCCGCACGTAACCCCGCCGTCACCACTCTCCCCGCACGTAACCCCGCCGTCACCACACTCCCTGCATGTAACCCCACCGTCACCACACTCTCTGCATGTAACCCCACCGTCTCCACACTCCCTGCATGTAACCGTACCGTCACCACACTCCCTGCATGTAACCCCAGGTCGCCACATTTCCCTCATGAAAACCCACTTCTCTCGCGTAACAATAACACCACCACACTCCCCTTATATAACCGTACCATCACCACACACCTCGTGTAACCCCACATAGGAATGTATATAAGAAAGATGGAGAGACCACACCATTCCCTGACTCACTTACACCCTAGGTGTCTCCACACACTTTTTGGGTGCTCACCTTAAGGAGAAAGGACACCGCTTATAATCCACATCATAGGCCCCTCACAGACTAAGCCAGAAGCCTGCTGCACACCTCCCCACCCATCACAATTGTGGGGTGCATTAAAACTGCTTTACCATGCGTTCAAAAGTGCTGCTCAAAATTGAGGTAAAAAACCCACGATTTTAAGCTGTGTTTTCTGAACGCACGTCTTAGAGCAGCCTTAGGCCCCGTGCACACGGGCGGAAATTCCGCTGCCGGATTTCCTGCAGAATTTCCACCCATGGAAGCTGCCATAGGATTGTGTTAGAAAACGCAATCCTAGGCAGACGGCCGCGGTTTGTCTGCGCGAAATCACACGTGGAAAACAAACCGCGGCATGCTCTATTTCTGTGCGGGGTTCGCAGAGCCCCGCACAGAAACGTCACTCGCCGGCCGCGGGCACCTGTCTGCGCATTTAGGATGGCAACTCCCACAGCCTAGAAGTTTGTATGATCTAGAGGCTCAGTCACAGCAAATGTGGACACATAATACCATATGGAACATGTATGCCTCAATTGCCCCCAATATCACATCTTGTATTCAAGCTAGATGCGGTACAACAAAGTACTAGAGCCTCCATGCTCGCCTGTATCACATCTTGTATCCAAGCTAGAGGTGGGACAACAGGGTACTAGAGCCTCCATGTTCGCCTGTATCACATCTTTTTTTATGATCGCAGGGAGAGAAAACGCATCAATTCTGCCATAGAATTTTGAGGTTTATTTATAGCGTTAATCATGCAGCACATGGTTAACTACCTGAGCCGGGTGCGGGTGGGTGCTGTCTGTCAAGGACCTCTGATGTCACCCAAAAAATGAGTAAGGAGACTTATAAGGTGATGCTAGCTCCTCTGGGATATCTATGCAAATAAGGATGGGAAAATACCTCTCTAGCGCCATCTATTGGATGACAGCATTCCTTCAAATCCAAGTGATTTATAACAAGCCTTAACAATGACTGGGAATATTAAACCAAGCCAGGAAGCCATGCTCAGACAGATTGTTTCATGGTGATTGCCCCTCCTCAGTGTGCAGCAGGCTTCTGGCTTAGTCTGTGAGTGGCCTATCATGTGGATTATAAGCGGTGTCCTATCTCCTTAAGGTGAGTATCCAAAAAGTGTGTGGAGACACCTAGGGGGTAAGTGAGTCAGGGAATAGTGGGGTCTCTCCATCTTTCTTATATACATTCCTATGTGGGGTTACACGAGGTGTGCGGTGATGGTACGGTTATATAAGGGGAGTGTGGTAGTGTTATGCACAGGTCCTTTCCTTAGGGTACTAGTGTATCTTGACGCCACCAGGATTTACTGGAGGAGTCAAGATTGACAGTGGTTGACGCCCCCTGTATCTGATTGGCTGGAACAGCTTGCTCTGCAGCAGGTCCTGTTAGTCCAGTAAGCTGAGGCAGCCGAAATGTTGGGATTCCTTTAGCTCCGTTTATTGCTGATCCGTGCATTGGGACACCTAAAACCCACTCCCCTTGCCCGGCAACAAGAACGGACCCCGCTGCTATGCAAGCCAGCTGAAACACCCTCGTCGTCGGCCCAAAAAAAGAATCCCCGCTTACATTCATGGAGGGCTGCACATATCTTTCTTGTTGGCCCCGCGCAGGAGGCGCGCATTGGTGTAGCTGAACGGGGCTCTCCGGCGGCAGGCAAGAGCAACGCACCCCGCTGTGTGTGACAGCGCTGAGCGGGGTGGCCTTCAGGGAACCCACAGGGCCGTGAAGCACGTTTCCCGGCGGTGGGGCTGAAGGGCCGCAGGTGGATTTGCCGCGGCCTAACACTGGACGGAATTTCCGTGACAAATCCGCCCTGTGTGAACCCAGCTGGTGAGATGCGGTGAACTAGACCGATCTGCACCAAATTCAGCACATGGGTCAATCGGGGGCTTTGGAAGGTTACAGACTGTGTATCGGCTCTCCAGAACCAAGACTCCAAAATAACGGGAGAGACGCGGCCAAACGACTGTTACACTTGCTGCCCATTTATGCAGAAGCTCCAATAACTCGCCAGCAATGTTCTAGAAGTAGATTACTGATTAAATACTTAAAAAAAACTGTCTTTGTTGCCCCTAGCAACCAGGGGGGCTTTCATTGTTGCAAACTGCTCTAGTAAAAGCAAAGTTGCCCTGTAATTGGTTGCTGCAGACAACAGAGTTTTTCTTGTAGCTAGTTCTAATAAATGAGGCCTGCTGTATATCAAACCAATGCTAGGTATTAGTGTACCTTGACGCCACCGGAAGCAAGGGGTTTGACAGGAAGAGGGAGGGGAGCGGAAGAAGACCAGAGACGAGAGACACAAGGAGAAGAAGGAAGATAGGAGCCGAGAAGACGAGCAGCAGAAAGAAAGAAAGCAACAGAAGACAGAAAATTGAGCAAGATCAGCAAAAGATCAGGACAGCGAAAAGAAGGCGAAATTCAGCAAAAGATCAGGACAGCGAAAAGAAGGCAAAATTCGCTTCAAGCGGCGAAAGCAAGCAAGAAGAGGGAGAGTGTGCCAGAGTGGTCCGTGGAAGCAAGAAGACCCAAGACTGAGGATGGAAGATTTGCGGCTACAGATTCAAGAAGCAATCCAGCGGGATGGCGCCGAGTGGCTGGAGGAGTTAATCGCCAGCTGCAGGTTGGGATCGGAGTCGGGGAGGCCACTCGAGCCAGCAGCAAGGGAGCCGGTATCCGGAGAGGAAGCAGCACAAGAGGGGGATGCCGGGCGAGGCCGCCCGAAGCGAAGAAACCCCCCCTTCCCCCCGGCGCGACTCAGCCCGAGTCCCGCTGCAAAGAGAGGCGGTCGTAAGAGCAGTCGCGGCGGCGAGAGGCCGCAAGGAGCAGGACGCGCCATGAGGTTTTTGGCGCCAAATTCAAACCGGGTGTCGGGGAGAGCGCCGGGACCGGTGCCCATCGTGAAATCTCCAGGCTTTCAGCTACGTTTGCTAGCCAGCAACAGGGAGATTTTAAATTACCCCGGCAATCTGGGGTAAGGTCCGCGGATAAATCCGGGGGCTTTAGGTATGTAATTTCATCTCCACTCACGGATATGAGGAAAGATGAAATTTTAAAGTTTTTAACTGTTTACTTGGATAACGGCAATAGCGTGACTGGGGGTCACTCGGGCAGCTGACAACAAGGAGCTGTCATGTCCACAGCCCCCAGGGCTGTAATCCTCAGCATGAGCATGTTTTTATGGCTGTGGGGATTAAAAACACTATAGGGCGGTCAATAAGGGGTTAAGGAGCAAACAGACTTTGTCACTAAGGCCTCTTTCACACAGAATGTTTTTTACAGCATTTAGCGTGGTTTGTGAAAAGCCGCAAAAAAACCCACTGATTGATCACAATGGAGCTTCTCAGGGAGCGTTCGAACACTACAATTTTCTAACGCTATCTGCTCTAGTTTAGTTTGTTTCAGCCCTTCTTAATGCCCCATATCACCCATTGTAATGATGGAGTGCGTTACACAATGCTGTTGAACACATTTAAAAATGGCGTTCGAAAACGCTTTAAAATGCAGCATTTTAACAGACGCCTGTGTGAAAGCAACCTTAGGGCTCATGTCCACGGGCGTATACGTAATACACTGTGGGTCTCCCGTGGTGTTTTACAAATTACAACCAATACTCTCTGCCGGCAGAGGTCGTGTATGTGGCAAGTATAGCACTGCGCATGCCCACTAATCTCACATCACGGACATGCGCAGTGTGATTTTTTTTTTTTAAATTCCCGCTCTGTTCAGAGCAGGAATGTGTATCGAAACACTGCCCTCTCGCAATGTGTGCGTATGGACAGCGTATCATACGCAACCCATAAAAGGGCTGCATGTCATGTGCAGAGAAATAGAGCATGTCCACTGACTTTCATTGCCTCCATTCACTGCGTGTCATGCAACGCACCCTTGATACTCCGTAAAAACACGGTCGTGGACATGAGCCCTGAGGCCAATTCACACGGGCGAGCGTGATGTGGGGCCGTGAATCCCGCCTCCATATCGCGCTGCTTACCATGTGATTTCCCCAGGGATGCGAGAGTTTTCATTGGAAAACAGCCTTGCATCCCTTCAGGGTCACAATTATCGCTGGGGGGTCACTATTACTGCCGCAGAGGTTTAGCCATTGCTTTCAATGAAGCCGACGATGCTGCAGCCGACCCCATTAACCTCTTAGTGACCAAGCCTGTTTGCGCCTTAAAGGGGTTGTCTCGCGAAAGCAAGTGGGGTTATACACTTCTGTATGGCCATATTAATGCACTTTGTAATGTACATCGTGCATTAAATATGAGCCATACAGAAGTTATTCACTTACCTGCTCCGTTGCTGGCGTCCCCGTCTCCATGGCTCCGTCTAATTTCGCTGGCTTCTTGCTTTTTTAGACGCGCTTGCGCTGTGTGGTCTTCTGCCTGGTGAATGGGGCCGCTCGTGCCGGAGAGCTGCTCACCGCGTCGCCATCGTAGCTCCGCCCCGTCACGTGTGCCGATTCCAGCCAATCAGGAGGCTGGAATCGGCAATGGAACGCAAGGAAGGAGAAGAAAATCCACGGTGCACCCTGGGAGAAGACCCGCGGTCCACCGTGGGAGAAGACCAGCGGCGCCATCTTTAAAAGAAGAATAGAAGAAGCTGCAGAACGCTGATGCAGGTAAGTGCAATGTGCTTTTTAAAAACTAACCTATACTTTCTTTTTAACAGACTTTAAATGCACACAAAAGTAGAGCATGCAACGGTTTTTTCACATTTGGGCAAAAAAAGGAAACGAAAACCAATCCGTTGAAATCAATGGGTTTTATTCTCTGCATATTGTGCTCAGAAAGTTTGCGCATGCTAACACACGCGTGTAAATGTCCATGTGAAGGAACTCTTAAGCCTGGCTTCACATGGGTGTGTTTGTGTGCGCATTTATGCAGCGAATAGAGCCCTAACGAACGGGTTCGTTCACAAGTGCGCATCTTTACATTTCACGCAAAAAAAAAATATGCAGCATACTCTATTTTGCGGCACTTTTGCACACCAAAAGTCCCCATAGAAGTCAATGGGGATGCACAAATATACATGTGATATGCCAGGAGGTGCGTGATACGCTGCGTAATTGCGCAGGAAAGGAACACATCCAGAACTCGTTAGACTAATTCCATACATATTTTTAGGTGACTTGGACATTTTTGTTCCTAAGATCTGCATTCGACCAACAGACCGGCCTAATGTCACACGATGTCAATAGTAAGTAGCTTGTGCCTCTTAATACTAGTAAGTAGCTTGTGTTCTCCCGCGGGGTTTTGAACGATAATTGTCCCATGTAGAAACATGCAGAAACTGAACGACTGGATCAGAATCGTCCAGTTGTTCACTTTTAAGCAGCTTAAAATCCAAACACATTTCTCGGTGTAAGCAGCAGCCGTCCAGTACTGAACGTCTGCTGCTTACAGTGAATGGAGGTGAGCAGGGGGCAGAACTCTCCTCCAGCTGCCCCGCCTCCCTGCTGGCTGCGCTGTCAGCGATCCAGCAATGCTCGCTCCTGTGCAGAGCGAGCACCACAGGGATGAATGTCGGGCAAGCTCTGATTGTCTGAGACAGTCAATGAATGGCTGTGATTGGGCATCGAGCCATTGCCGAGAACCAATCACAGCAGTCTATTGCTGGAGGCGAGTTCTCAAACCTTGCTTACAGCAATAGATCCTTTGTCAGTGCAGGGGAAGCCCAGAGTAGCGGCAGAGATCGGTGGCCGGGACCCGGACGGCACCTGCTTTTTTTTTTTCCAGCATCCTTGGCTGCTTTTTCAGCTGTGTGAGGGAAGCCTTAGACTAGTGTATAAAATGCTGGTTTAAGTAAATATCCTACAAAATGTTTAAAATTTGGAGACGCGCTTTATTGTATACATATTTTTGATCAATTCAAAAAATGAAATACAATCCTATATAGATTTGGTTACATACCATGCCATGTAATCCCGAACATTGTTTGCATATAAAAATAATCCTTCTCCTCCTCCTCAGAGGGAACATAAACAGGCAGAAACTAAAAGGGAAAGATAAGGTCCAGTTAAAGGGAACATATCAGCACCCACATTATGGGGCTCAAAGCTGAGGGAGGAACTTGTGTGACGGCCGCCGGGTCACAACCCTTTCCTGTCATTTTTGTATGTAAAATGCAGAAAGATGAGGTGAGAAACACCCTTATGAGAACGAACCTCTGGAGATCACAGGGAGCCGTGCGTACATTGCCTTGTCAGGAAGCGCGGAATGAAAGCAGCCGTGCGAGACAATGGCGCGACTGCGCACGTGCGAACCCGGCACACGACTGCGCATGCAGCTATCCTGGAGATAGCTATAGTCTATGGAATATACACGGGCTTTAGCCTTGGCAGTCGTCGTCTTTAAAATCTATGTATAGCTACCTCCCATGCTGTCCATTGGTTTCTACAGTAACATTGCAGCGCCCTCTATTGGTTTTACAGAAACGTGCTGCACCTATGCTCCCTTTAATAAATGATCCCCAAATAGGGGACGTATCAGATGCAACACGCTCAGGCAGCACTCCGGGCGCACCCACAATGCTCTGAGGGAGCTGGAAGACCTTTGCATAGCCCCACCCAACGCTTTCTCAACCGCGCCATATCCGTAATGGCCTGTACAATACACTGAATACACTATCAAACACAGAAAAACTGGAGAAAAAGACAAACCTCTAATAAATGGAGGCAAAATACTAAGTGATCAAAAGTATGGACCCAAAATGGGGCAAAAAGGTCGTCACGTAGAAAGCAAGGCCTCACCTACCTCTGACCGGGGAAGATGCAGAAGTTATGGGATGCTGAATGCAGGGATGGGAAAAGAACTTCCAAAACCAAGCGTTGTGTTTGATATGGAGATAATCTGCCCCCCGCAGGACACAATGTATCCGGGCATTAATGCTGGAATACATCACAGGCATCGAGAGATGGGAAAATAAGAACTACACTTCACCAGGCCTCATATGGCCATGTTCTCAAGGGGCTTCCAAGAAATACATTGACCCCTGAGCCGTGGGGAAGGGGGGGACAAACACAGGGCAGTCAGAATATGACAGTCATGGGACCAGCCCTCCGGAACAGGACCAATGCTCTCTACAGGTGCCAGGAGCAGAAGAATGATGATGTCATCATCCGGCTCCACTACATACATACATACATACATACACGCACGCACGTACATACACGCACGCACGTACATACACGCACGCACGTACGTACATACACGCACGCACGTACATACACACACGCACGTACATACACACACGCAGCTGATGACGAGTGCGCACCGCTGCCACTTCAGTCTATGCCAGACGCAGCACCGTACATTTCCGGCTGTACACGCCTACATAGGATTGCATTTCAATACGCAATCCTATGCAGAAGGCCGTGGTTTGTCTACGCGAAATCACGCGCAGAAAACAAACCGCGCCATGCTCTAATTCTGTGCGGGGTTCGCAGAGCCCAGGACATAAACGTCACTCGCTGGCTGCCGGCTCTGCGCATGCGCCGTCTGCTGGCACAGGAGTCAGAGCTGCGTGAGCGGGCGAGTTCCGCACTGCTCTCTGCAGGCGCTCAGGTCGGGTCCCGTTGCGAGCAACTGGATGCGACACGGCCGTCTGCAGGCGGCCTTAGGCCTCATGTCCACTAGAAAAATACAATCCGCGTAGAATCAGGCGTCACGCGCTCGATTGCCCATGCGCGCTGAGGCGTCATGCGGGACTCCGAAACCGGAAGTATTGGGGTCTCTTGGGGCCGCCGTGACGGGCTCCGCCCCGGAATTCCATGGCAGAGCCCGTCACAGCCATGTGCAGCCGGCTTTACAGCGTGGGTAATCAGGAGTCTGAAAACATAAATAAGGTAAAACAAAAAAACAAATTCAAATCACGTTTTATTATTTATTAAAAATGTGGATTTTACACCAAGTGTCATTCCCTGATTAACCAAAGGCCGCTGTGTTTGGGTATCTTTTCTGTTTACTCAATCGGTGTAAAATATTGCGCAGTTTTTCAGGATCCTCCGTCATAATTCTTTGAAAGAAAAAGCTTATAAAAAAAAAAAAAAGGTGAGTCACAGGCAAAAAGCAGTCCAATAGCCCTAAACAATATTGTTAAAGGGGTGTTCGAGGCTATCGCTCTTCATGACTGCGAAAGCTTCTTCCCAGGAGCGTGGGCGCAATACACTCGGCGGCACGAAGCGCAATTGTGCCTCGAGGAGAGCGATCCCTTGGCCGGCTTTACCGATACCACGCTACACAGCAGATGAAAGATATGTTTTTTTTTCAGACAGCATTCGCTAGTTGTTACCATGTACGTCAGGCGCAAACAGAGCTGTAAGTCACGGATGAGAATAACGGAGGAAAAGATTCCTGAAAGTCGCCCAAAGAAAATATGGCGGAGCGAGAAAACCAAACTAAAACGACGCAGACAGTTCTCAGCGAGGCACAGGATTTACTGAATGTAAAACTATTCGTCTGCAATACACCCCCCCCATATGAAATAGAGGAAAATGCACAGAAAAGTTGAATATCTATATATCTCTCTATAGGGGCCACAACAGCCATGATTATACAAGAGGCTTCTGTACCGCAATGCCTCATCAGTTACAGTAGTGATCACAGGTAATGGCAAGCAGGGACACCTGTTGTCATGGCAACCAATCGGCCCGCCACGATTACAAGGGCCAGACGACATAACATAGGGAGCACGCTTCCTCGGGGAATCCTCTACTTGCTTACATCTCAACAGAATGTAGGAGTTTAATAGTAGGGATCGCTATCCTTATGTACCCCGCTGTAGCAGTGGGAAGCCCGCTATCGGATGGTGTGAGCTCAGCTTCTGATCCCACGCCATCCACATGATGTACGGCCTATAATGGAGGGAACACCCGTTGGATTTCAGTGCACAACTAAATAAATTCCAGGCCCCATTGCCCACTTGTGCGGAAAAAAAAATTTACTTTCTAAAAATAATCCCCCTCTACAACCCCCCTCCCCCCTGCCATCCCCAATTTTCAGCATTCCCTAAATCTTAGATAAAAGTAATAATGTAAACTGCGTTTTACCCAATCAGGTTGCTGGGAATTACCTATTGAGGCAGAAGTGGGTAAGAAAAAGTTAATATGCATGCCAGACCATGCTGACCAGAAGAGGAGCATCAGCTTTCAGGAGGAGGAGCTAAGTATGTGGGTCTTGGGAGGGGCACTGTGCGATGTCACTACTGCACTGGGGGGCCACTGTGGGGTATCACTACTGCACTGGGGGGTGTCACTACTGCACTGGGTGGCCGCTGGGGGGTGTCACTACTGCGCTGGGGGGTGTCACTACTGCACTGGGGGGGCGTCACTACTGCACTGGAGGCCGCTGGGGGGTGTCCCTAATGCACTGGGGGCCACTGGGGGGTGTCACTACTGCACTGGGTGGCCGCTGGGGGGCGTCACTACTGCACTGGGGGGCGTCACTACTGCACTGGGGGGGCGTCACTACTGCACTGGGGGGGGCGTCACTACTGCTCTGGGGGCCGCTGGGGGGTGTCCCTAATGCACTGGGGGCCGCTGGGGGGTGTCATTACTGCACTGGATGGCCGCTGGGGGGTGTCACTACTGCACTGGGGGGGGCGTCACTACTGCACCGGGGGGGCATCACTACTGCAATAGGGGCCGCTGGGGGGTGTCCCTAATGCACTGGGGGTCGCTGGGGGGTGTCCCTAATGCACTGGGGGCCGCTGGGGGGTGTCACTACTGCACTGGGGGGTGTCACTACTGCACTGGGGGGCTAAGTATGTGGGTCTCGGGAGGGGCACTGTGCGGTGTCACTACTACACTGGGGGGCCACTCTGGGGGAAAAGAAACCATTCATTTGGACGGCTTAATGCACACGAGTTTTTGACACGGATTTTGACATAGTTTTTAGAAGCGGGATTCACCGTGAAAAATTTTACAGTGATTCTGCGGTGTGAACAGACCATAATGCCCATGAACGTATCCCTAAACAGCATTTCATACGCAGCCTATACAAATGTATCGGGCTTACACTGCATACCGGTAGTACATGGGGAAATAGAGCATGCTGCCATCTATTTCTCGTGCGTATCGATATGCAGTGTCTACACACACATGTGTAAGATCAGTGAAAGTCCATTGACTCCATTCAGCATGTATCACACAGCCGTGCAAAACACGTGTAAGACAGTGAAAACAGTTGTGGACATGAGCCCGTAGACCGATAGACCGAGTTCTCTGCATGGCTTATTCTTGTGCAAGAATCGGCCATTATTTTCTGTGGGAGTGTAAAAATAAACACATTGCAATCACATGTTGTGCAGTTTACATGAGTCCATGAGGGTTTTTTAATGCAGGTTGCTATGGGGACCACATGGAAAAAAAGAACCAAGGAAGTGCGAAGCAGAGAAAAACGTACGGGAAAAAAACCCAGCATGTCCTATCTTTGGGTGATCTGAGACTTATACTTCATGGTGCTGTTCCTTTAAGTTACTGACAGACACTCCCTGCATGTAACCGCGCCGCCACCACACTCCCTGCACGTAACCAAGCCGTCACCACTCTCCCTGCACGTAACCCCTCCGTCACCACACTCTCTGCATGTAACCCCACCGTCACCACACTCTCTGCATGTAACCCCACCGTCTCCACACTCCCTGCATGTAACCGTACCGTCACCACATTCCCTGCATGTAACCCCACCGTCGCCACATTTCCCTCATAAAAACCCACTTCTCTCGCGTAACCATAACACCACCACACTCCCCTTATATAACTGTACCATCACCACACACCTCGTGTAACCCCACATAGGAATGTATATAAGAAAGATGGAGAGACCACACCATTCCCTGACTCACTTACACCCTAGGTGTCTCCACACACTTTTTGGGTGCTCACCTTAAGGAGATAGGACACCGCTTATAATCCACATCATAGGCCCCTCACAGACTAAGCCAGAAGCCTGCTGCACACCTCCCCACCCATCACAATTGTGGGGTGCATTAAAACCGCTTTACCATGCGTTCAAAAGTGCTGCTCAAAATTGAGGTAAAAAACCCACGATTTTAAGCTGTGTTTTCTGAACGCACGTCTTAGAGCAGCCTTAGGCCCCGTGCACACGGGCGGAAATTCCGCTGCCGGATTTCCCGCAGAATTTCCACCCATGGAAGCTGCCATAGGATTGCTCTATTTCTGTGCGGGGTTCGCAGAGCCCCGCACAGAAACGTCACTCGCTGGCCGCTGGCACCTGTCTGCGCATTTAGGACGGCAACTCCCAGAGCCTAGAAGTTTGTATGATCTAGAGGCTCAGTCACAGCAAATGTGGACACATAATACCATATGGAACATGTATGCCTATCTCCTTAAAGTGAGTCAGGGAATAGTGGGGTCTCTCCATCTTTCTTATATACATTCCTATGTGGGGTTACACAAGGTGTGTGGTGATGGTACGGTTATATAAGGGGAGTGTGGTAGTGTTATGCACAGGTCCTTTCCTTAGGGTACTAGTGTATCTTGACGCCACCAGGATTTACTGGAGGAGTCAAGATTGACAGTGGTTGACGCCCCCTGTATCTGATTGGCTGGAACAGCTTGCTCTGCAGCAGGTCCTGTTAGTCCAGTAAGCTGAGGCAGCCGAAATGTTGGGATTCCTTTAGCTCCGTTTATTGCTGATCAGTGCATTGGGACACCTAAAACCCACTCCCCTTGCCCGGCAACAAGAACGGACCCCGCTGCTATGCAAGCCAGCTGAAACACCCTCGTCGTCGGCCCAAAAAAAGAATCCCCGCTTACATTCATGGAGGGCTGCACATATCTTTCTTGTTGGCCCCGCGCAGGAGGCGCGCATTGGTGTAGCTGAACGGGGCTCTCCGGCGGCAGGCAAGAGCAACGCACCCCGCTGTGTGTGACAGCGCTGAGCGGGGTGGCCTTCAGGGAACCCACAGGGCCGTGAAGCACGTTTCCCGGCGGCGGGGCTGAAGGGCCGCAGGTGGATTTGCCGTGGCCTAACACTGGACGGAACTTCCGCGACAAATCCGCCCTGTGTGAACCCAGCCTTCTGATCACGGGATATTTGCTAAAATTTTTTTTACTAAAGCACTGGTGAGATGCGGTGAACTAGACCGATCTGCACCAAATTCAGCACATGGGTCAATCGGGGGCTTTGGAAGGTTACAGGCTGTGTATCGGCTCTCCAGAACCAAGACTCCAAAATAACGGGAGAGACGCGGCCAAACGACTGTTACACTAGCTGCCCATTTGTGCAGAAGCTCCAATAACTCACCAGCAATGTTCTAGAAGTAGATTACTGATTAAATACTTTAAAAAACTGTCTTTGTTGCCCCTAGCAACCAGGGGGGCTTTCATT
>NW_027102531.1:0-167500 GCF_035609145.1 Eleutherodactylus coqui | reverse complement strand
CAGGGGGGGGGGGGGGATGGAAGAGCCAGGAGCAGGAACTGAGCTCCCGCCCCCCCTCTCTGCCTCCTCTCCGCCCCTCTGCACTATTTGCAATGGGGAGAGGTGGGACAGGGGCGGGGCTAATTCTCAGAACTTAGCCCCGCCCTGCCTCTTCCCATTGCAAATAGTGCAGAGGGGCGGAGAGGGGGACGAGAGCTCAGTTCCTTCTCCTGGCTCTTCCATCCTCCCCCCCCCCCCCCCCTGCACATTACATAGAGAACGCCCACAAGTGACCCCATTTTGAAAACTAGACCCCAGAACAAATTTATCTAGGGGTGTACTGCACATTTTGACCCCACAGCTTTTAAATGAATTCAAGCAAAGCAAAAGGAAAAAAATTGTGATTTTCGTTTTTTGGCAATTTTGTCATTTTAAAAACAGCATTTTTGTACAGCACACACATGAATTAAGATTTGCACCCCAAAATAGATACCCCTGTTTGTCCAGTGTTCAGAGACATACCCATTGTGGCCCTAATCTTATGTCTGGATGCACAAAGGGGCCCAAAATGTAAGGAGTAGTCGGTGGCTTTCAGAACTGAAATTTAGCATGAAGGGGATTTCGGCCCCATAGCACACTTGTAGAGCCCTTGAGCGGCCAAAACGACAGAGAACCCCTACAAATGACCCCATTTTGAAAACTAGACCCCTTAACGAATTCATCTAGTGGTGTACTGCGTATTTTTACCGCACAATTTTTGAATAAATCTAAGCAGTAGGAAAAATTTCAATTTTCATTATTTTGGCAGTTGTATCAATTTAATCGGACGTAAAAACACTATGGGCTGGTCGTTAAGGGGTTAAACCATCGGATGGTTGGCTCTGAGCCAGTCATATACACTACCGTTCAAAAGTTTGGGGTCACATTGAAATGTCCTTATTTTTGAAGGAAAAGCACTGTACTTTTCAATGAAGATAACTTTAAACTAGTCCTAACTTTAAACAAATGCACTCTATACATTGCTAATGTGGTAAATGACTATTCTAGCTGCAAATGCCTGGTTTTTTGTGCAAAATCTACAAAGGTGAATAGAGGCCCCTTTCCAGCAACTATCACTCCAGTGTTCTAATGGTACAATGTGTTTGCTCATTGGCTCAGAAGGCTAATTGATGATTAGAAAACCCTTGTGCAATCATGTTCACACATCTGAAAACAGTCTAGCTCGTTACAGAAGCTACAAAACTGACCTTCCTGTGAGCAGATTGAGTTTCTGGAGCATCACATTTGTGGGGTCAATTAAACGCTCAAAATGGCCAGAAAAAGAGAACTTTCATCTGAAACTCGACAGTCTATTCTTGTTCTTAGAAATGAAGGCTATTCCATGCGAGAAATTGCTAAGAAATTGAAGATTTCCTACAACGGTGTGAACTACTCCCTTCAGAGGACAGCACAAACAGGCTCTAACCAGAGTAGAAAAAGAAGTGGGAGGCCGCGTTGCACAACTAAGCAAGAAGATAAGCACATTAGAGTCTCTAGTTTGAGAAACAGACGCCTCACAGGTACCCAACTGACATCTTCATTAAATAGTACCCGCAAAACACCAGTGTCAACATCTACAGTGAAGAGGCGGCTGCGGGATTTTGGGCTTCAGGGCAGAGTGGCAAAGAAAAAGCCATATCTGAGACTGGCCAATAAAAGAAAAAGATTAAGATGGGCAAAAGAACATAGACATTGGACAGAGGAAGACTGGAAAAAAGTGTTGTGGACGGATGAATCCAAGTTTGAGGTGTTTGGATCACAAAGAAGAACGTTTGTGAGACGCAGAACAAATGAAAAGATGCTGGAAGAATGCCTGACGCCATCTGTTAAGCATGGTGGAGGTAATGTGATGGTCTGGGGTTGCTTTGGTGCTGGTAAGGTGGGAGATTTGTACAGGGTAAAAGGGATTCTGAATAAGGAAGGCTATCACTCCATTTTGCAACGCCATGCCATACCCAGTGGACAGCGCTTGATTGGAACCAATTTCATCCTACAACAGGACAATGACCCTAAACACACCTCCAAATTGTGCAAGAACTATTTACAGCAGAAGCAGGCAGCTGGTATTCTATCGGTAATGGAGTGGCCAGCGCAGTCACCAGATCTGAACCCCATTGAGCTGTTGTGGCAGCAGCTTGACCGTATGGTACGCCAGAAGTGCCCATCCAACCAATCCAACTTGTGGGAGATGCTTCTAGAAGCGTGGGGTGCAATTTCTCAAGCTTACCTCAACAAATTAACAGCTAGAATGTCAAAGGTGTGCAATGCTGTAATTGCTGCAAAAGGAGGATTCTTTGACGAAAGCAAAGTTTGATGTAAAAATAATGTTATTTCAAATACAAATCATTATTTCTAACCTTGTCAATGTCTTGACTCTATTTTCTATTCATTTCACAACGCATGGTGGTGAATAAGTGTGACTTTTCATGGAAAACACAAAATTGTTTGGGTGACCCCAAACTTTTGAACGGTAGTGTATGTATCTCATGGGCTAGAGATGTACCTTGAAGCTTCTAGGGCCCTAACAGGGCTTTCCCCACCATGTGCCATTTATAATACTAGTGTGGCAGGAGAGTGACTAGGAGTACAGTCATTGCCTCTAGGGAGTACTTAGTCTGTCCTGGTATTGTGATGAAGGTAGGTACAACACATAGTGCCATGATAACCTTTGCTGAATTTTTAAGTAATTTATTTGAGAAGGGAATACTTGGCCAAGGAATGTTGGAAAACCCTATTCTAGATGCTCATGGTCTGCTTGTATCTTGTGCGCACTCTTCTCTGAACACACACCCTTAGGGCTAATTCACATGGACATATGTCTCCCAATGTGAAAAATACATGCGTAGTAAGCAGTGCTAAAAGCCCACTGATTTGTCTAGGGCTTCTCACACCAGCGTTTTTTATTCACGTCTGTGGAAAAAAAATTGCAACGTGTCCTATTTTGGTGCGGAATATGCACCTTATCTAGTTTTTGGGGATTTAACAGGCGTAGTAAATGTGCATATGAAAAATACGTGGGACACATACTCCCGTCTGAGTGAGCCCTTAATCTATGGGGGTTTGCCTTTGTTTCCGCAGGAGAAATCAGCTTGTCCAGGCCTGTCTGTTTCCTTCGGGGGTGCTAGGATATTCTACATTAACACATCCTGTCCTCTAAAAAGGGTGTGGAGAATGGGAGTAACTACCCTGTTTCCCCAAAAATAAGAACTACCTACAAAATAAGCTCTACCATTATTTTTCAATGGGGCTTGAAATATAAGCCCTACCCTGAGATCTACCAAGCAAGTTTTTGTCTTTGGCCATAGTCTTAGAAGCTTCAATGTTCAATAGGCCTGTACGTTTACAGTATTCTGGGAGTACAGAGCTGTATTAGTGTTACTGACCAGTACATGAATGCCATGTATTACATAGAAGGCCAATGTCTACCTGAGCGAGAGCTATTGCTTGATGGCATCTCTCCCCTCTGGCTAAGTGGAGTAGGTATCCCATACGGACATGATAATCCTATGGGAAGATCCCTTATTATATTTATTTACTTATTTATTTATTCAGCTTTTCTTCTACTTACAATTCTCGGGGCAAAACTTTTACTCATGACCGTGTGTCAAGTCTGTACCAATGTAGAAGTAGAGGTAAGGAATACTATATGAAATATAATGTTCCCAAAACGTTTTAGCGGAGATCTGTAGTAGAATCATTCCTGTTTATTAAAGTAAACTATGCTATGGGGCTGAAAGGTAAGGAATTGGGGGTAACAGGGAGCTGCTCTTTATACTCACCAGGTTCCTCTTTTCCAGCACTGTGTCTCCGAGAAATCAGAACACGCGCAGCGTGACCCTTTTTAGAAGATAATGCGCATGTGCTCTCTCATTAAACTCTATACGAGAGCGCATGCTTACAGAGCCGTCTGCAGAGTCGTGCTGTCTGCTTCTCCGATTTCTCAGGGTTACAGGGCTGGAATGAGGGACCTGGAGAATATAAAAAGCACCCCCCCCCCCCCTCTACAAGTTCCTCCCTCAGCTTTGAGCCCCATAATGTGGGTGCTGATATGTTCCCTTTAACTGGACCTTATCTTTCCCTTTTAGTTTCTGCCTGTTTATGTTCCCTCTGAGGAGGAGGAGAAGGATTATTTTTTATATGCAAACAATGTTCGGGATTACATGGCACAGTATGTAACCAAATCTATATAGGATTGTATTTCATTTTTTGAATTGATCAAAAATATGTATACAATAAAGCGTGTCTCCAAATTTTAAACATTTTGTAGGATATTTACTTAAACCAGCATTTTATACACCAGTCTAAGGCTTCCCTCACACAGCTGAAAAAGCAGCCAAGGATGCTGGAAAAAAAAAAAGCATGTGCCGTCCGGGTCCCGGCCACCGATCTCTGCCACTACTCCGGGCTTCCCCTGCACTGACAAATGATCTATTGCTGTAAACAAGGTTTGAGAACTCGCCTCCAGCAATAGACTGCTGTGATTGCCTGGGACAGCCATGAATGGCTGTGATTGCTTCTCGACGCTGGCTCGATGTCCAATCACAGCAATCTATTGCTGGAGGAGAGTCCTCAAACCTCGCTTACAGCAATAGATCATTTGTCAGTGCAGGGGAAGCCCGGGCCGCTGCCCATTCATTTCAATGGGTGACACAGGGCTGAAAACGTCCCAAAATAGAACATGCAACGCTGTTAAAGCGCAGCGTTGAAGACACAGCGTTTTTAGCCTTGTGTGAGCAGCCCCATTGAAATGTATGGGTGCGTTGTACAGCGTTTAGCGCAGCACTAAAAACTGTACAAAAACACCTGTGTGAGGGAGGTCCAAGGGTCCTTTTACACAAAACGAGTGTCAGGCAAACAATGCCCGACATTCATCCCTGTGGTGCTCGCTCTGCACAGGAGCGAGCATTGCTGGATCGCTGACAGCGCAGCCAGCAGGGAGGCGGGGCAGCTGGAGGAGAGTTCTGCTCACCTCCATTCACTGTAAGCAGCAGACGTTCAGTACTGGACGGCTGCTGCTTACACCGAGAAATGTGTTTGGATTTTAAGCTGCTTAAAAGTGAACAACTGGACGATTCTGATCCAGTCGTTCAGTTTCTGCATGTTTTTACATGGGACAATTATCGTTCAAAACCCTGCGGGAGAACACAAGCTACTTACTAGTATTAAGAGGCACAAGCTACTTACTATTGACATCGTGTGACATTAGGCCGGTCTGTTGGTCGAACTCAGATCTTAGGAACGAAAATGTCCAAGTCACCTAAAAATATGTATGGAATTAGTCTAACGAGTTCTGGATGTGTTCCTTTCCTGCGCAATTACGCAGCGTATCACGCACCTCCTGGCATATCACATGTATATTTGTGCATCCCCATTGACTTCTATGGGGACTTTTGGTGTGCAAAAGTGCCGCAAAATAGAGTATGCTGCATATTTTTTTTTTTGCATGAAATGTAAAGATGCGCACTTGTGAACGAACCCGTCCGTTAGGGCTCTATTCGCTGCATAAATGCGCACACAAACACACCCATCTGAAGCCAGGCTTAAGAGTTCCTTCACATGGACATTTACACGCGTGTGTTAGCATGCGCAAACTTTCTGAGCACAATATGCAGAGAATAAAACCCATTGATTTCAACGGATTGGTTTTCGTTTCCTTTTTTTGCCCAAATGCGAAAAAACCGCTGCATGCTCTACTTTTGTGTGCATTTAAAGTCTGTTAAAAAGAAAGCATAGGTTAGTTTTTAAAAAGCACATTGCACTTACCTGCATCAGCGTTCTGCAGCTTCTTCTATTCTTCTTTTAAAGATGGCGCCGCTGGTCTTCTCCCACGGTGCACCGTGGATTTTCTTCTCCTTCCTTGCGTTCCATTGCCGATTCCAGCCTCCTGATTGGCTGGAATCGGCACACGTGACGGGGCAGAGCTACGATGACGACGCGGTGAGCAGCTCTCCGGCACGAGCGGCCCCATTCACCAGGCAGAAGACCGCACAGCGCAAGCGCGTCTAAAAAAGCAAGAAGCCAGCGAAATTAGACGGAGCCATGGAGACGGGGACGCCAGCAACGGAGCAGGTAAGTGAATAACTTCTGTATGGCTCATATTTAATGCACGATGTATATTACAAAGTGCATTAATATGGCCATACAGAAGTGTATAACCCCCACTTGCTTTCGCGAGACAACCCCTTTAAGGCGCAAACAGGCTTGGTCACTAAGAGGTTAATGGGGTCGGCTGCAGCATCGCTGGCTTCATTGAAAGCAATGGCTAAACCTCTGCGGCAGTAATAGTGACTCCCCAGCGATAATTGTGACCCTGAAGGGATGCGAGGCTGTTTTCCAATGAAAACTCTCGCATCCCTGGGGAAATCACATGGTAAGCAGCACGATATGGAGGCGGGATTCACGGCCCCACATCACGCTCGCCCGTGTGAATTGGCCTCAGGGCTCATGTCCACGACCGTGTTTTTATGGAGTATCAAGTGTGCGTTGCATGACACGCAGTGAATGGAGGCAATGAAAGTCAGTGGACATGCTCTATTTCTCTGCACATGATATGCAGCCCTTTTATGGATTGCGTATGATACGCTGTCCATACGCACACATTGCGAGAGGGCAGTGTTTCGATACACATTCCTGCTCTGAACAGAGCGGGAATTTAAAAAAAAAAAAAAAAAATCACACTGCGCATGTCCGTGATGTGAGATTAGTGGGCATGCGCAGTGCTATACTTGCCACATACACGACCTCTGCCGGCAGAGAGTATTGGTTGTAATTTGTAAAACACCGCGGGAGACCCACAGTGTATTACGTATACGCCCGTGGACATGAGCCCTAAGGTTGCTTTCACACAGGCGTCTGTTAAAATGCTGCATTTTAAAGCGTTTTCGAACGCCATTTTTAAATGTGTTCAACAGCGTTGTGTAACGCACTCCATCATTACAATGGGTGATATGGGGCATTAAAAAGGGCTGAAACAAACTAAACTAGAGCAGATAGCGTTAGAAAATTGTAGTGTTCGAACGCTCCCTGAGAAGCTCCATTGTGATCAATCAGTGGGTTTTTTTGCGGCTTTTCACAAACCACGCTAAATGCTGTAAAAAACATTCTGTGTGAAAGAGGCCTTAGTGACAACGTCTGTTTTCTCCTTAACCCCTTATTGACCGCCCTATAGTGTTTTTAATCCCCACAGCCATAAAAACATGCTCACTCTGAGGATTAAAGCCCTGGGGGCTGTGGACATGACAGCTCCTTGTTGAAAGCTGCCGCAGTGACCCCCAGTCACGCTATTGCCGTTATCCAAGTAAACAGTTAAAAAATTAAAAATGTCATCTTTCCTCATATCCGTGAGTGGAGATGAAATTACATACCTAAAGCCCCCGGATTTATCCGCGGACCTTACCCCAGATTGCTGGGGTAATTTAAAATCTCCCTGTTGCTGGCTAGCAAACGTAGCTGAAAGCCTGGAGATTTCACGATGGGCCGCGGTCCCTGGTTACGTGTAAAAATAAAAAAGTTTAATGTTTCATCTCCCGTCATGGCTCCAATCAGTGAGGGGGAGATGAAAATATTTCCCTAAAGCCTCCGGCAATGTCCCCGACGGGATCTTTATCCTTCATCACATGATCAACCATTATCCAAATGATAATGGTGATCACGTAAAAGTTGAAGTTTAATCTCCCCTCTCCGTTGCGATTGGTGAGAGCAGATGAAACGTCTTACCTGAGGCCTCCGCATTTGAACACAGACACAACCCTGCTCCTCGGACCTTCGCCGTCTTCTGCGCATACATCTGCCTGCAAAATACCGGAAACATGCGTAGGAGCCGGGGAGGGTCCAGGAAACTTAAAATCTTCCTGCTCCCGACTACTAAAGGTAACCGAGAGCCTGGAGCAGTGACCGGCAGCCTTGTTCAGCGGTCCCCGGTCATGTGATAAAAAGGTAGCAATCTACCTTACGCCGGTCTCACACGACCTAATAAAAAATTGCGGATTCGCACGCATTTGATCCGTGCTAATACACGGATCAATCAAATGCATTGGATTACACATTTCCGCTCACATTAGCAGGTCGGAATTAAGTAATCCACTCGTAGGAAACAGAACGCAGCATGTTCTATTTTACCACAGATATCCACAACATAGAGGCCATTGTGCTTCATGGTCACGGATATACCCACAGCCCATACGTTACTACATTGTGTACGGGCAGTGGGTACCCGCGTCATCGCTAAGCGTCGCCAGCTAAATACAATATCAAATGGAGGAAATTATGACAAGACAGTGGGGAGACATGTAGCTGGGGGTGTGCTGCTGATTGACAGACTATACATGGGCCAGCAGTGTGGTGCCCACCTATTACCCCCAGGACTGATAATGGTGGCTGTGTGACAGGACAGCGGGGAGACATGTAGCTGGGGGTGTGCTGCTTAGTGACAGACTATACATGGACCAGCAGTGCAGTGCCCACCTATTACCCCCAGGGCTGATAATGGCGTCTGTGTGACAGGACAGGGGAGACATGTAGCTGGGGGTGTGCTGCTCAGTGACAGACTATACAGGGAGCTGGTGCAACAGTGCTGTGCCCACCTATTACCCTCAGGGCTGATAATGGCGGCTGTGTGACAGGACAGCAGGGAGACATGTAGCTGGGGGTGTGCTGCTCAGTGACAGACTATACATGGACCAGCAGTGCGGTGCCCACCTATTACCCCAGGGCTGATAATGGTGGCTGTGTGACAGGACAGGGTGGACAGATGCAGATAGAACTCTTTCACATCAGCGCATTTACATGTAGCGAACAGAACCGGTGGATTTCAATGGGGTTTTTCACATTTCTGCACATACATGCCCCTTCGCCTGCGGCATGCTCCTACTTTTCTGCACATTTGCGCACTAAAGGTCCCCATTAGTTAATGGTGCACAAATGCGCGCACAGTATGCAGAGGTGTGTAATATGCTGCGTAATTCCATTGAGAAAAGAAAACGTCTGAAACAAATTACACTAAATTTACCATTTCAAGAGGAGCATCTTTTTTTACGCATGCAAATAAACATGCCTTGCGAGTGGAAAAAGGACAGTAAAAAAAAGCCTTGTTCAGGGCACAAAAAAGTTGCGCTGAAGTGCGCACAAATGTGTATACGCTCATTAGAAGCTGGACAGATACACAGACAGAACCCTTTCTCTTATGGCGGATTCAGACGAACACGGTTTTGCCCCCTTATACTGCCGCGATAATCACCACCATATAACCGAACAATAGAAACCGCTGATCTCAATGGAATTTCTGCGGTTTTGTTTTTACCACTTCTTTTCCCGGACGTTATTTGTGCGCTCGGGAAAAGATAAGACCTGCCCTATCATGTAGTGACAGTACCTGCAGGGAAGATCGGGCGGCGCCTGTCATCCCGTAGCAATTTCCAAACTTCTGCGCACTGGCACGGAGTGTAAACTGCTGGTGAAGGGGACAGGATTCCATTTGTTCTGGGGCAGTTGCACCTACGAAAGTCACAGAAAATAGAAATGATTGATTTCAATGGGTTTGTTCACAGGCGCGTATTTTCCATGTGCATTTCGATTGCACAAAAAAATACGCAGCATACTATATTTTCTCACACATTCTCATAGGGAAAGAACGCATATTATACTAATTGTCTATTTCACTAGCTGAGATAATCGTTGCGTGTTATTTCTTTGTCTGTGCAAATATGCGTAAGCTCGTCGGAATCCAGCCTAAATGTAAAAATATATCTTTATAAGGCCATTTTCACACTGTTTTTCCTCTCACTACGGTTCCATGTGTTTTTGGCGCAGCACTCCCATGTGTATCCAACATGTCCAACATGTCGGGGCTTCCTCTATATCAGTGATGGCGAACCTTTTAGAGACTGGGTACCCAAACTGCAACACAAAAGCCACTTATTTATCGCAAAGTGCCAACGTGTCAGGGGCGGGGCTGATCAGGACGTATGATTTTACCCCGTCGTTCTAAAAAGGATAGGGCCTCTTTAACCCTCTGCAATCCAATTTTGGATTCGGGGTTGCCTAGGGGCTTTTCTTTTTCTGCCTTATACTATGGCGCCTTCTGCTGGCTAAAGTTAGGGCTCCTTCCCACGGAGGGATTTCCGCTGCGTAATACGCTGCGTAAGTCCGCTGCATTGCCCGCAGCTATTAGGTTCTATTGAACCTAATAGCTCAATGCTCACGGTGCGGAATTCCATCGCGGAATTCCGCACTGTGAAATCACCCGACCTCACCCGCGGTATGCTTTATTTGCCGCGGGTGTACGCGTGGCCGGCCTCCATTCTAGTCAATGGAAGCCGTCCGTCACGCTATCTTCCGCTGTAGCACAGCGGAAGATAGAGTAAAAAACGCTTCCCCGCCCACCGCGTCATATGACCCAGTAGATTTTGGTAGGCCGCTGTCTCCCCCTTGTGTGATGGAACCCCTAACAATAATCTGTGCCGTGTCATTTCCATAAATGTCATAGAAGGTAATGAAAATGAAGTGAACAGTTTAGCATACAGTAATTCCCCTTTCACATGGGCCAAAACTCTCACTTACCCAAAGGAAGCAGCTGGTGACATCACCAGCTTGTCCACACTCATGAAGCTCTGACTACACATGCGATACTGGACAATGCACCCATCCTCAGCCCTTGTTGGCCTGTGGTTCACATTCCTATGTGGGTCAGAAGCGGTGTTGTGTCTCCTTAAGGAGAGCACCCAAAAAGTATGTGGAGACACCTAAGGGGTAAATGGGTCAGGGAATGGTATAGTCACTACCCAAGCACTGCACACAGAAGAGGCATTTGAAAACCTAAAAAATGAGTAAGAACACTTATAAGGTGATGCTAGCTCCTCTGGGATATCTATGCAAATAAGGATGAGAAAATACCTCTATAGCGCCATCTATTGGATGCAGCATTGCTTCAAATCCAAGTGATTTATCACAAGCCTTAACCTGACTTAAATGGTTATTTACCCTAATGAGTAGGCAAAAAAAAAAAGTTCTGATCCTAGGAATGCACAAAAATAAAGACTGAAAAACTGGTTGCTCATTAGCAGGGGCGTACCTAAAGCCTAAGGGGCCCGGGTGCAAAAGTTCAGCTGGCCCCCCTCCATCTGTACCCGTACCTATACCTAAACCGTGCTAATTTACAAACATGATCTAGCCCCTTGGTGCTTTTTATTGCGGTATACTGCTTCCATTGATTTGAATGCGATTACTCAGACGTGAGCTCGGAAGCGGTGATTTTTAAGCGCTATCTGTCCTGTATTTGCGTTTTCTAACGCACCTCCCCACCCATCACAATTGTGGGGTGCATTAAAACCGCTTTACCATGCGTTCAAAAGTGCTGCTAAAAATTGAGGTAAAAAACCCACGATTTTAAGCTGTGTTTTCTGAATGCACGTCTTAGAGCAGCCTTAGGCCCCGTGCACACGGGCGGAAATTCCGCTGCCGGATTTCCCGCAGAATTTCCACCCATGGAAGCTGCCATAGGATTGCGTTAGAAAACGCAATCCTAGGCAGACGGCCGCGGTTTGTCCGCGCGAAATCACACGTGGAAAACAAACCGCGGCATGCTCTATTTCTGTGCGGGGGTCGCAGAGCCCCGCACAGAAACGTCACTCGCCGGCCGCTGGCACCGGTCTGCGCATTTAGGACGGCAACTCCCACAGCCTAGAAGTTTGTATGATCTAGAGCACAGGTGTCAAACAATGCCCGCGGGCCGAATCCGGCCCGCCGCCTATGCAGTAAGTTCCCTCACTCCTCCGTGCTGCTGTCAGTAGGCAGTCTGCTCTCGGCTTGTTCTGTCTAATGCAGACAGTAATAGAGGAGTGCCGATAGCAGACTGACAACGGCCGCGGAGGAGGGAAGGGGAGTGCAGAGAACATGATCTCTGCAGCAAGGAGAGCATCGCTGAGGAGGAGCAGCTGCAGGGTGAGAGCCTTGTGTGTGTGTGTGTGTGTATATATATATATATGTGTGTGTGTATATGTATGTGTGTGTCATATATATATATATATATATATATATATATATATATATATGTATGTGTGTGTGTTTGTGTATCCCCCTGTATATAGTGGCATGTCTGGCCAAGGCTGGTGTAACCTGTGTATTCCCTCTATATAATTATATATATACAGCTGATATAACTTATACCAGCTATACATATATAATTATAATTCCTTCTCTACTCACCTCTGCAGCAGTCTCTGGGCAGCCTGCAATGGAAAGTCCCCGTCTTTTGATCACATGACCAGAGCCTGGTCATGTGATCTGCAGCCACAGGTCTTGTGCATACAGCGCTCCGGAGGTGAGTAGAGCCGCAGTAGCCCCTCCCCCTGGTAATCGCTAGCCGGCAGAGACTGATAGACTGCAGCTGTGACCACTCACAGCTGCAGTCTATCAGTTGGAGGGCCGCGCTGTGGGAGTCTGCAGCCTGTAATTAGCTGCCGGCTCCACGTGTAACAGCCCTCCCCTCCCCTCCCCTCCCCTCCCCTCTGCTCTTGCCGACCTGCGGCGCTGCCTCCCGTCTCTCTTCTCTCTCCTCAGCCATCATGCGGCCGACAGCGTCGATCCCCCGGGCCCCCTCAGCTCAAGGGCCGGGTATATGCACTGGGGGGGGGTGTCACTATTGCACTGGGGGGCCGCTGGGGGAGGGTGTCACTATTGCACTGGGGGGCCGCTGGGGGGGGGGGGGTGTCACTATTGCACTGGGGGGCCGCTGGGGGGGGGGTGTCACTATTGCACTGGGGGGCCGCTGGGGGAGGGTGTCACTATTGCACTGGGGGGCCGCTGGGGGAGGGTGTCACTATTGCACTGGGGGGCCGCTGGGGGGGGGGGGTGTCACTATTGCACTGGGGGGCCGCTGGGGGGGGGGTGTCACTATTGCACTGGGGGGCCGCTGGGGGAGGGTGTCACTATTGCGCTGGGGGGGGGGGGTGTCAGTATTGCACTGGGGGGCCGCGGGGGGAGGGTGTCACTATTGCACATGATCGCCGTTATCCATTGGCTAATGGCAATCACGTGACTGGGGACCACGTACTGCGGCCCACCATGAAATCTCCAGGCTCTCGGCTATGTTTGGTAGCCAGGAGCAGGGATCTGCGGCTCTTGCATCGGCCAACGTTGACGACGGGCGCGTGCGCAGAAGCCGAGGTGAGGTCCAAGGGTAAATCCGGGGGCCTTAGGTATGTAATTGCATCTCCCCTCACGAATATGAGCGAAGATTACATTTTACCATTTTTTAACTTTCTGTTTACTTTTAAGGGTGACTGCTGGTCGCGCCAACAGCAGGGAGCATCCTATGGGATGCGGATCCGCGGGCAGGAGAAGAGTTAAAATCCGCCTTAGGCCTCATGTCCACGGGCAAATTCGGATTTTAAATCCGCAGCGTAATGCCACAGTAATCGGGTTGCGCTTGAAATGCCAGTTCACACGCGCGTTCACCCCTTTCCGTGGCATACAGTGGCGATGGTCATCTTCTGCCTGCGACGGCCGCCGGGTCACAACCCTTTCCTGTCATTTTTGTATGTAAAACGCAGAAAGATGAGGTGAGAAACACCCTTAGGGTCAGGGGCGTACCTAAAGGCTCAAGGGCCCGGGTGCAAAAGTTCAGCTCAGGGCCCCCCCTTCCCTTTGCTGGCTCTGATTGCCTGGGACAGCCATGAATGGCTGTGATTGGACATCGAGCCAGCGCCTAGAAGCAATCACAGCAATCTATTGCTGGAGGAGAGTTCTCAAACCTCGCTTACAGCAATAGATCATTTGTCAGTGCAGGGGAAGCCCGGGCCGCTGCCCATTCATTTCAATGGGTGACACAGGGCTGAAAACGTCCCAAAATAGAACATGCAACGCTGTTAAAGCGCAGCGTTGAAGACACAGCGTTTTCAGCCTTGTGTGAGCAGCCCCATTGAAATGTATGGGTGCGTTGTACAGCGTTTAGCGCAGCACTAAAAACTGTACAAAAACACCTGTGTGAGGGAGGTCCAAGGCTCCTTTTACACAAAACGAGTGTCAGGCAAACAATGCCGCGACTGCTCTTACGGCCGCCTCTCTTTGCAGCGGGACTCGGGCTGAGTCGCGCCGGGGGGGGGGGGGGGGGGGGGGTTCTTCGCTTCGGGCGTCCTCGCCCGGCATCCCCCTCTTGTGCTGCTCCCTCTCCGGATACCGGCTCCCTTGCTGCTGGCTCGAGTGGCCTCCCCGACTCCGATCCCGACCTGCAGCTGGCGATTAACTCCTCCAGCCACTCGGCGCCATCCCGCTGGATTGCTTCTTGAATCTGTAGCCGCAAATCTTCCATCCTCAGTCTTGGGTCTTCTTGCTTCCACGGACCACTCTGGCACACTCTCCCTCTTCTTGCTTGCTTTCGCCGCTTGAAGCGAATTTCGCCTTCTTTTCACTGTCCTGATCTTTTGCTGAATTTCGCCTTCTTTTCGCTGTCCTGATCTTTTGCTGAATTTCGCCTTCTTTTCGCTGTCCTGATCTTTTGCTGATCTTGCTCAATTTTCTGTCTTCTGTTGCTTTCTTTCTTTCTGCTGCTCGTCTTCTCGGCTCCTATCTTCCTTCTTCTCCTCGTGTCTCTCGTCTCTGGTCTTCTTCCGCTCCCCTCCCTCTTCCTGTCAAACCCCTTGCTTCCGGTGGCGTCAAGGTACACTAATACCTAGCATTGGTTTGATATACAGTAGGCCTCATTTATTAGAACTAGCTACAAGAAAAACTCTGTTGTCCGCAGCAACCAATCACAGGGCAACTTTGCTTTTACTAGAGCAGTTTGCAACAATGAAAGCCCCCCTGGTTGCTAGGGGCAACAAAGACAGTTTTTTAAAGTATTTAATCAGTAATCTACTTCTAGAACATTGCTGGTGAGTTATTGGAGCTTCTGCACAAATGGGCAGCTAGTGTAACAGTCGTTTGGCCGCGTCTCTCCCGTTATTTTGGAGTCTTGGTTCTGGAGAGCCGATACACAGCCTGTAACCTTCCAAAGCCCCCGATTGACCCATGTGCTGAATTTGGTGCAGATCGGTCTAGTTCACCGCATCTCACCAGTGCTTTAGTAAAAAAAATTTTAGCAAATATCCCGTGATCAGAAGGCTGGGTTCACACAGGGCGGATTTGTCGCGGAAGTTCCGTCCAGTGTTAGGCCACGGCAAATCCACCTGCGGCCCTTCAGCCCCGCCGCCGGGAAACGTGCTTCACGGCCCTGTGGGTTCCCTGAAGGCCACCCCGCTCAGCGCTGTCACACACAGCGGGGTGCGTTGCTCTTGCCTGCCGCCGGAGAGCCCCGTTCAGCTACACCAATGCGCGCCTCCTGCGCGGGGCCAACAAGAAAGATATGTGCAGCCCTCCATGAATGTAAGCGGGGATTCTTTTTTTGGGCCGACGACGAGGGTGTTTCAGCTGGCTTGCATAGCAGCGGGGTCCGTTCTTGTTGCCGGGCAAGGGGAGTGGGTTTTAGGTGTCCCAATGCACTGATCAGCAATAAACGGAGCTAAAGGAATCCCAACATTTCGGCTGCCTCAGCTTACTGGACTAACAGGACCTGCTGCAGAGCAAGCTGTTCCAGCCAATCAGATACAGGGGGCGTCAACCACTGTCAATCTTGACTCCTCCAGTAAATCCTGGTGGCGTCAAGATACACTAGTACCCTAAGGAAAGGACCTGTGCATAACACTACCACACTCCCCTTATATAACCGTACCATCACCACACACCTTGTGTAACCCCACATAGGAATGTATATAAGAAAGATGGAGAGACCCCACTATTCCCTGACTCACTTTAAGGAGATAGGCATACATGTTCCATATGGTATTATGTGTCCACATTTGCTGTGACTGAGCCTCTAGATCATACAAACTTCTAGGCTCTGGGAGTTGCCGTCCTAAATGCGCAGACAGGTGCCAGCGGCCGGCGAGTGACGTTTCTGTGCGGGGCTCTGCGAACCCCGCACAGAAATAGAGCAATCCTATGGCAGCTTCCATGGGTGGAAATTCTGCGGGAAATCCGGCAGCGGAATTTCCGCCCGTGTGCACGGGGCCTAAGGCTGCTCTAAGACGTGCGTTCAGAAAACACAGCTTAAAATCGTGGGTTTTTTACCTCAATTTTGAGCAGCACTTTTGAACGCATGGTAAAGCGGTTTTAATGCACCCCACAATTGTGATGGGTGGGGAGGTGTGCAGCAGGCTTCTGGCTTAGTCTGTGAGGGGCCTATGATGTGGATTATAAGCGGTGTCCTATCTCCTTAAGGTGAGCACCCAAAAAGTGTGTGGAGACACCTAGGGTGTAAGTGAGTCAGGGAATGGTGTGGTCTCTCCATCTTTCTTATATACATTCCTATGTGGGGTTACACGAGGTGTGTGGTGATGGTACAGTTATATAAGGGGAGTGTGGTGGTGTTATGGTTACGCGAGAGAAGTGGGTTTTTATGAGGGAAATGTGGCGACGGTGGGGTTACATGCAGGGAATGTGGTGACGGTACGGTTACATGCAGGGAGTGTGGAGACGGTGGGGTTACATGCAGAGAGTGTGGTGACGGTGGGGTTACATGCAGAGAGTGTGGTGACGGAGGGGTTACGTGCGGGGAGAGTGGTGACGGCTTGGTTACGTGCAGGGAGTGTGGTGGCGGCGCGGTTACATGCAGGGAGTGTCTGTCAGTAACTTAAAGGAACAGCACCATGAAGTATAAGTCTCAGATCACCCAAAGATAGGACATGCTGGGTTTTTTTCCCGTACGTTTTTCTCTGCTTCGCACTTCCTTGGTTCTTTTTTTCCATGTGGTCCCCATAGCAACCTGCATTAAAAAACCCTCATGGACTCATGTAAACTGCACAACATGTGATTGCAATGTGTTTATTTTTACACTCCCACAGAAAATAATGGCCGATTCTTGCACAAGAATAAGCCATGCAGAGAACTCGGTCTATCGGTCTACGGGCTCATGTCCACAACTGTTTTCACTGTCTTACACGTGTTTTGCACGGCTGTGTGATACATGCTGAATGGAGTCAATGGACTTTCACTGATCTTACACATGTGTGTGTAGACACTGCATATCGATACGCACGAGAAATAGATGGCAGCATGCTCTATTTCCCCATGTACTACCGGTATGCAGTGTAAGCCCGATACATTTGTATAGGCTGCGTATGAAATGCTGTTTAGGGATACGTTCATGGGCATTATGGTCTGTTCACACCGCAGAATCACTGTAAAATTTTTCACGGTGAATCCCGCTTCTAAAAACTATGTCAAAATCCGTGTCAAAAACTCGTGTGCATTAAGCCGTCCAAATGAATGGTTTCTTTTCCCCCAGAGTGGCCCCCCAGTGTAGTAGTGACACCGCACAGTGCCCCTCCCGAGACCCACATACTTAGCCCCCCAGTGCAGTAGTGACACCCCCCAGTGCAGTAGTGACACCCCCCAGCGGCCCCCAGTGCATTAGGGACACCCCCCAGCGACCCCCAGTGCATTAGGGACACCCCCCAGCGGCCCCTATTGCAGTAGTGATGCCCCCCCGGTGCAGTAGTGACGCCCCCCCCAGTGCAGTAGTGACACCCCCCAGCGGCCATCCAGTGCAGTAATGACACCCCCCAGCGGCCCCCAGTGCATTAGGGACACCCCCCAGCGGCCCCCAGAGCAGTAGTGACGCCCCCCCCAGTGCAGTAGTGACGCCCCCCCCAGTGCAGTAGTGACGCCCCCCCCAGTGCAGTAGTGACGCCCCCCAGTGCAGTAGTGACGCCCCCCAGCGGCCACCCAGTGCAGTAGTGACACCCCCCAGTGGCCCCCAGTGCATTAGGGACACCCCCCAGCGGCCTCCAGTGCAGTAGTGACGCCCCCCCAGTGCAGTAGTGACACCCCCCAGCGCAGTAGTGACACCCCCCAGCGGCCACCCAGTGCAGTAGTGACACCCCCCAGTGCAGTAGTGATACCCCACAGTGGCCCCCCAGTGCAGTAGTGACATCGCACAGTGCCCCTCCCAAGACCCACATACTTAGCTCCTCCTCCTGAAAGCTGATGCTCCTCTTCTGGTCAGCATGGTCTGGCATGCATATTAACTTTTTCTTACCCACTTCTGCCTCAATAGGTAATTCCCAGCAACCTGATTGGGTAAAACGCAGTTTACATTATTACTTTTATCTAAGATTTAGGGAATGCTGAAAATTGGGGATGGCAGGGGGGAGGGGGGTTGTAGAGGGGGATTATTTTTAGAAAGTAAATTTTTTTTTCCGCACAAGTGGGCAATGGGGCCTGGAATTTATTTAGTTGTGCACTGAAATCCAACGGGTGTTCCCTCCATTATAGGCCGTACATCATGTGGATGGCGTGGGATCAGAAGCTGAGCTCACACCATCCGATAGCGGGCTTCCCACTGCTACAGCGGGGTACATAAGGATAGCGATCCCTACTATTAAACTCCTACATTCTGTTGAGATGTAAGCAAGTAGAGGATTCCCCGAGGAAGCGTGCTCCCTATGTTATGTCGTCTGGCCCTTGTAATCGTGGCGGGCCGATTGGTTGCCATGACAACAGGTGTCCCTGCTTGTCATTACCTGTGATCACTACTGTAACTGATGAGGCATTGCGGTACAGAAGCCTCTTGTATAATCATGGCTGTTGTGGCCCCTATAGAGAGATATATAGATATTCAACTTTTCTGTGCATTTTCCTCTATTTCATATGGGGGGGGTGTATTGCAGACGAATAGTTTTACATTCAGTAAATCCTGTGCCTCGCTGAGAACTGTCTGCGTCGTTTTAGTTTGGTTTTCTCGCTCCGCCATATTTTCTTTGGGCGACTTTCAGGAATCTTTTCCTCCGTTATTCTCATCCGTGACTTACAGCTCTGTTTGCGCCTGACGTACATGGTAACAACTAGCGAATGCTGTCTGAAAAAAAAACATATCTTTCATCTGCTGTGTAGCGTGGTATCGGTAAAGCCGGCCAAGGGATCGCTCTCCTCGAGGCACAATTGCGCTTCGTGCCGCCGAGTGTATTGCGCCCACGCTCCTGGGAAGAAGCTTTCGCAGTCATGAAGAGCGATAGCCTCGAACACCCCTTTAACAATATTGTTTAGGGCTATTGGACTGCTTTTTGCCTGTGACTTTTTTTTTTTTTTATAAGCTTTTTCTTTCAAAGAATTATGACGGAGGATCCTGAAAAACTGCGCAATATTTTACACCGATTGAGTAAACAGAAAAGATACCCAAACACAGCGGCCTTTGGTTAATCAGGGAATGACACTTGGTGTAAAATCCACATTTTTAATAAATAATAAAACGTGATTTGAATTTGTTTTTTTGTTTTACCTTATTTATGTTTTCAGACTCCTGATTACCCACGCTGTAAAGCCGGCTGCACATGGCTGTGACGGGCTCTGCCATGGAATTCCGGGGCGGAGCCCGTCACGGCGGCCCCAAGAGACCCCAATACTTCCGGTTTCGGAGTCCCGCATGACGCCTCAGCGCGCATGGGCAATCGAGCGCGTGACGCCTGATTCTACGCGGATTGTATTTTTCTAGTGGACATGAGGCCTAAGGCCGCCTGCAGACGGCCGTGTCGCATCCAGCTGCTCGCAACGGGACCCGACCTGAGCGCCTGCAGAGAGCAGTGCGGAACTCGCCCGCTCCCGCAGCTCTGACTCCTGTGCCAGCAGACGGCGCATGCGCAGAGCCGGCAGCCAGCGAGTGACGTTTATGTCCTGGGCTCTGCGAACCCCGCACAGAATTAGAGCATGGCGCGGTTTGTTTTCTGCGCGTGATTTCGCGTAGACAAACCACGGCCTTCTGCATAGGATTGCGTATTGAAATGCAATCCTATGTAGGCGTGTACAGCCGGAAATGTACGGTGCTGCGTCTGGCATAGACTGAAGTGGCAGCGGTGCGCACTCGTCATCAGCTGCGTGTGTGTATGTACGTGCGTGTGTGTATGTACGTGCGTGCGTGTATGTACGTGCGTGCGTGTATGTATGTATGTATGTATGTAGTGGAGCCGGATGATGACATCATCATTCTTCTGCTCCTGGCACCTATAGAGAGCATTGGTCCTGTTCCGGAGGGCTGGTCCCATGACTGTCATATTCTGACTGCCCTGTGTTTGTCCCCCCCTTCCCCACGGCTCAGGGGTCAATGTATTTCTTGGAAGCCCCTTGAGAACATGGCCATATGAGGCCTGGTGAAGTGTAGTTCTTATTTTCCCATCTCTCGATGCCTATGATGTATTCCAGCATTAATGCCCGGATACATTGTGTCCTGCGGGGGGCAGATTATCTCCATATCAAACACAACGCTTGGTTTTGGAAGTTCTTTTCCCATCCCTGCATTCAGCATCCCATAACTTCTGCATCTTCCCCGGTCAGAGGTAGGTGAGGCCTTGCTTTCTACGTGACGACCTTTTTGCCCCATTTTGGGTCCATACTTTTGATCACTTAGTATTTTGCCTCCATTTATTAGAGGTTTGTCTTTTTCTCCAGTTTTTCTGTGTTTGATAGTGTATTCAGTGTATTGTACAGGCCATTACGGATATGGCGCGGTTGAGAAAGCGTTGGGTGGGGCTATGCAAAGGTCTTCCAGCTCCCTCAGAGCATTGTGGGTGCGCCCGGAGTGCTGCCTGAGCGTGTTGCATCTGATACGTCCCCTATTTGGGGATCATTTATTAAAGGGAGCATAGGTGCAGCACGTTTCTGTAAAACCAATAGAGGGCGCTGCAATGTTACTGTAGAAACCAATGGACAGCATGGGAGGTAGCTATACATAGATTTTAAAGACGACGACTGCCAAGGCTAAAGCCCGTGTATATTCCATAGACTATAGCTATCTCCAGGATAGCTGCATGCGCAGTCGTGTGCCGGGTTCGCACGTGCGCAGTCGCGCCATTGTCTCGCACGGCTGCTTTCATTCCGCGCTTCCTGACAAGGCAATGTACGCACGGCTCCCTGTGATCTCCAGAGGTTCGTTCTCATAAGGGTGTTTCTCACCTCATCTTTCTGCATTTTACATACAAAAATGACAGGAAAGGGTTGTGACCCGGCGGCCGTCACACAAGTTCCTCCCTCAGCTTTGAGCCCCATAATGTGGGTGCTGATATGTTCCCTTTAACTGGACCTTATCTTTCCCTTTTAGTTTCTGCCTGTTTATGTTCCCTCTGAGGAGGAGGAGAAGGATTATTTTTATATGCAAACAATGTTCGGGATTACATGGCATGGTATGTAACCAAATCTATATAGGATTGTATTTCATTTTTTGAATTGATCAAAAATATGTATACAATAAAGCGCGTCTCCAAATTTTAAACATTTTGTAGGATATTTACTTAAACCAGCATTTTATACACTAGTCTAAGGCTTCCCTCACACAGCTGAAAAAGCAGCCAAGGATGCTGGAAAAAAAAAAAAGCAGGTGCCGTCCGGGTCCCGGCCACCGATCTCTGCCGCTACTCTGGGCTTCCCCTGCACTGACAAAGGATCTATTGCTGTAAGCAAGGTTTGAGAACTCGCCTCCAGCAATAGACTGCTGTGATTGGTTCTCGGCAATGGCTCGATGCCCAATCACAGCCATTCATTGACTGTCTCAGACAATCAGAGCTTGCCCGACATTCATCCCTGTGGTGCTCGCTCTGCACAGGAGCGAGCATTGCTGGATCGCTGACAGCGCAGCCAGCAGGGAGGCGGGGCAGCTGGAGGAGAGTTCTGCCCCCTGCTCACCTCCATTCACTGTAAGCAGCAGACGTTCAGTACTGGACGGCTGCTGCTTACACCGAGAAATGTGTTTGGATTTTAAGCTGCTTAAAAGTGAACAACTGGACGATTCTGATCCAGTCGTTCAGTTTCTGCATGTTTCTACATGGGACAATTATCGTTCAAAACCCCGCGGGAGAACACAAGCTACTTACTAGTATTAAGAGGCACAAGCTACTTACTATTGACATCGTGTGACATTAGGCCGGTCTGTTGGTCGAACGCAGATCTTAGGAACAAAAATGTCCAAGTCACCTAAAAATATGTATGGAATTAGTCTAACGAGTTCTGGATGTGTTCCTTTCCTGCGCAATTACGCAGCGTATCACGCACCTCCTGGCATATCACATGTATATTTGTGCATCCCCATTGACTTCTATGGGGACTTTTGGTGTGCAAAAGTGCCGCAAAATAGAGTATGCTGCATATTTTTTTTTTGCGTGAAATGTAAAGATGCGCACTTGTGAACGAACCCGTTCGTTAGGGCTCTATTCGCTGCATAAATGCGCACACAAACACACCCATGTGAAGCCAGGCTTAAGAGTTCCTTCACATGGACATTTACACGCGTGTGTTAGCATGCGCAAACTTTCTGAGCACAATATGCAGAGAATAAAACCCATTGATTTCAACGGATTGGTTTTCGTTTCCTTTTTTTGCCCAAATGCGAAAAAACCGTTGCATGCTCTACTTTTGTGTGCATTTAAAGTCTGTTAAAAAGAAAGTATAGGTTAGTTTTTAAAAAGCACATTGCACTTACCTGCATCAGCGTTCTGCAGCTTCTTCTATTCTTCTTTTAAAGATGGCGCCGCTGGTCTTCTCCCACGGTGGACCGCGGGTCTTCTCCCAGGGTGCACCGTGGATTTTCTTCTCCTTCCTTGCGTTCCATTGCCGATTCCAGCCTCCTGATTGGCTGGAATCGGCACACGTGACGGGGCGGAGCTACGATGGCGACGCGGTGAGCAGCTCTCCGGCACGAGCGGCCCCATTCACCAGGCAGAAGACCACACAGCGCAAGCGCGTCTAAAAAAGCAAGAAGCCAGCGAAATTAGACGGAGCCATGGAGACGGGGACGCCAGCAACGGAGCAGGTAAGTGAATAACTTCTGTATGGCTCATATTTAATGCACGATGTACATTACAAAGTGCATTAATATGGCCATACAGAAGTGTATAACCCCACTTGCTTTCGCGAGACAACCCCTTTAAGGCGCAAACAGGCTTGGTCACTAAGAGGTTAATGGGGTCGGCTGCAGCATCGTCGGCTTCATTGAAAGCAATGGCTAAACCTCTGCGGCAGTAATAGTGACCCCCCAGCGATAATTGTGACCCTGAAGGGATGCAAGGCTGTTTTCCAATGAAAACTCTCGCATCCCTGGGGAAATCACATGGTAAGCAGCGCGATATGGAGGCGGGATTCACGGCCCCACATCACGCTCGCCCGTGTGAATTGGCCTCAGGGCTCATGTCCACGACCGTGTTTTTACGGAGTATCAAGGGTGCGTTGCATGACACGCAGTGAATGGAGGCAATGAAAGTCAGTGGACATGCTCTATTTCTCTGCACATGACATGCAGCCCTTTTATGGGTTGCGTATGATACGCTGTCCATACGCACACATTGCGAGAGGGCAGTGTTTCGATACACATTCCTGCTCTGAACAGAGCGGGAATTAAAAAAAAAAAAATCACACTGTGCATGTCCGTGATGTGAGATTAGTGGGCATGCGCAGTGCTATACTTGCCACATACACGACCTCTGCCGGCAGAGAGTATTGGTTGTAATTTGTAAAACACCATGGGAGACCCACAGTGTATTACGTATACGCCCGTGGACATGAGCCCTAAGGTTGCTTTCACACAGGCGTCTGTTAAAATGCTGCATTTTAAAGCGTTTTCGAACGCCATTTTTAAATGTGTTCAACAGCATTGTGTAACGCACTCCATCATTACAATGGGTGATATGGGGCATTAAGAAGGGCTGAAACAAACTAAACTAGAGCAGATAGCGTTAGAAAATTGTAGTGTTCGAACGCTCCCTGAGAAGCTCCATTGTGATCAATCAGTGGGTTTTTTTGCGGCTTTTCACAAACCACGCTAAATGCTGTAAAAAACATTCTGTGTGAAAGAGGCCTTAGTGACAAAGTCTGTTTGCTCCTTAACCCCTTATTGACCGCCCTATAGTGTTTTTAATCCCCACAGCCATAAAAACATGCTCATGCTGAGGATTACAGCCCTGGGGGCTGTGGACATGACAGCTCCTTGTTGTCAGCTGCCCGAGTGACCCCCAGTCACGCTATTGCCGTTATCCAAGTAAACAGTTAAAAACTTTAAAATTTCATCTTTCCTCATATCCGTGAGTGGAGATGAAATTACATACCTAAAGCCCCCGGATTTATCCGCGGACCTTACCCCAGATTGCCGGGGTAATTTAAAATCTCCCTGTTGCTGGCTAGCAAACGTAGCTGAAAGCCTGGAGATTTCACGATGGGCACCGGTCCCGGCGCTCTCCCCGACACCCGGTTTGAATTTGGCGCCAAAAACCTCATGGCGCGTCCTGCTCCTTGCGGCCTCTCGCCGCCGCGACTGCTCTTACGACCGCCTCTCTTTGCAGCGGGACTCGGGCTGAGTCGCGCCGGGGGGAAGGGGGGGTTTCTTCGCTTCGGGCGGCCTCGCCCGGCATCCCCCTCTTGTGCTGCTTCCTCTCCGGATACCGGCTCCCTTGCTGCTGGCTCGAGTGGCCTCCCCGACTCCGATCCCAACCTGCAGCTGGCGATTAACTCCTCCAGCCACTCGGCGCCATCCCGCTGGATTGCTTCTTGAATCTGTAGCCGCAAATCTTCCATCCTCAGTCTTGGGTCTTCTTGCTTCCACGGACCACTCTGGCACACTCTCCCTCTTCTTGCTTGCTTTCGCCGCTTGAAGCGAATTTTGCCTTCTTTTCGCTGTCCTGATCTTTTGCTGAATTTCGCCTTCTTTTCGCTGTCCTGATCTTTTGCTGATCTTGCTCAATTTTCTGTCTTCTGTTGCTTTCTTTCTTTCTGCTGCTCGTCTTCTCGGCTCCTATCTTCCTTCTTCTCCTTGTGTCTCTCGTCTCTGGTCTTCTTCCGCTCCCCTCCCTCTTCCTGTCAAACCCCTTGCTTCCGGTGGCGTCAAGGTACACTAATACCTAGCATTGGTTTGATATACAACAGGCCTCATTTATTAGAACTAGCTACAAGAAAAACTCTGTTGTCCGCAGCAACCAATTACAGGGCAACTTTGCTTTTACTAGAGCAGTTTGCAACAATGAAAGCCCCCCTGGTTGCTAGGGGCAACAAAGACAGTTTTTTTTAAGTATTTAATCAGTAATCTACTTCTAGAACATTGCTGGCGAGTTATTGGAGCTTCTGCATAAATGGGCAGCAAGTGTAACAGTCGTTTGGCCGCGTCTCTCCCGTTATTTTGGAGTCTTGGTTCTGGAGAGCCGATACACAGTCTGTAACCTTCCAAAGCCCCCGATTGACCCATGTGCTGAATTTGGTGCAGATCGGTCTAGTTCACCGCATCTCACCAGCTGGGTTCACACAGGGCGGATTTGTCACGGAAATTCCGTCCAGTGTTAGGCCGCGGCAAATCCACCTGCGGCCCTTCAGCCCCGCCGCCGGGAAACGTGCTTCACGGCCCTGTGGGTTCCCTGAAGGCCACCCCGCTCAGCGCTGTCACACACAGCGGGGTGCGTTGCTCTTGCCTGCCGCCGGAGAGCCCCGTTCAGCTACACCAATGCGCGCCTCCTGCGCGGGGCCAACAAGAAAGATATGTGCAGCCCTCCATGAATGTAAGCGGGGATTCTTTTTTTGGGCCGACGACGAGGGTGTTTCAGCTGGCTTGCATAGCAGCGGGGTCCGTTCTTGTTGCCGGGCAAGGGGAGTGGGTTTTAGGTGTCCCAATGCACGGATCAGCAATAAACGGAGCTAAAGGAATCCCAACATTTCGGCTGCCTCAGCTTACTGGACTAACAGGACCTGCTGCAGAGCAAGCTGTTCCAGCCAATCAGATACAGGGGGCGTCAACCACTGTCAATCTTGACTCCTCCAGTAAATCCTGGTGGCGTCAAGATACACTAGTACCCTAAGGAAAGGACCTGTGCATAACACTACCACACTCCCCTTATATAACCGTACCATCACCGCACACCTCGTGTAACCCCACATAGGAATGTATATAAGAAAGATGGAGAGACCCCACTATTCCCTGACTCACTTACCCCCTAGGTGTCTCCACACACTTTTTGGATACTCACCTTAAGGAGATAGGACACCGCTTATAATCCACATGATAGGCCACTCACAGACTAAGCCAGAAGCCTGCTGCACACTGAGGAGGGGCAATCACCATGAAACAATCTGTCTGAGCATGGCTTCCTGGCTTGGTTTAATATTCCCAGTCATTGTTAAGGCTTGTTATAAATCACTTGGATTTGAAGGAATGCTGTCATCCAATAGATGGCGCTAGAGAGGTATTTTCCCATCCTTATTTGCATAGATATCCCAGAGGAGCTAGCATCACCTTATAAGTCTCCTTACTCATTTTTTGGGTGACATCAGAGGTCCTTGACAGACAGCACCCACCCGCACCCGGCTCAGGTAGTTAACCATGTGCTGCATGATTAACGCTATAAATAAACCTCAAAATTCTATGGCAGAATTGATGCGTTTTCTCTCCCTGCGATCATAAAAAAAGATGTGATACAGGCGAACATGGAGGCTCTAGTACCCTGTTGTCCCACCTCTAGCTTGGATACAAGATGTGATACAGGCGAGCATGGAGGCTCTAGTACTTTGTTGTACCGCATCTAGCTTGAATACAAGATGTGATATTGGGGGCAATTGAGGCATACATGTTCCATATGGTATTATGTGTCCACATTTGCTGTGACTGAGCCTCTAGATCATACAAACTTCTAGGCTGTGGGAGTTGCCGTCCTAAATGCGCAGACAGGTGCCCGCGGCCGGCGAGTGACGTTTCTGTGCGGGGCTCTGCGAACCCCGCACAGAAATAGAGCATGCCGCGGTTTGTTTTCCACGTGTGATTTCGCGCAGACAAACCGCGGCCGTCTGCCTAGGATTGCGTTTTCTAACACAATCCTATGGCAGCTTCCATGGGTGGAAATTCTGCAGGAAATCCGGCAGCGGAATTTCCGCCCGTGTGCACGGGGCCTAAGGCTGCTCTAAGACGTGCGTTCAGAAAACACAGCTTAAAATCGTGGGTTTTTTACCTCAATTTTGAGCAGCACTTTTGAACGCATGGTAAAGCAGTTTTAATGCACCCCACAATTGTGATGGGTGGGGAGGTGTGCAGCAGGCTTCTGGCTTAGTCTGTGAGGGGCCTATGATGTGGATTATAAGCGGTGTCCTTTCTCCTTAAGGTGAGCACCCAAAAAGTGTGTGGAGACACCTAGGGTGTAAGTGAGTCAGGGAATGGTGTGGTCTCTCCATCTTTCTTATATACATTCCTATGTGGGGTTACACGAGGTGTGTGGTGATGGTACGGTTATATAAGGGGAGTGTGGTGGTGTTATTGTTACGCGAGAGAAGTGGGTTTTCATGAGGGAAATGTGGCGACCTGGGGTTACATGCAGGGAGTGTGGTGACGGTACGGTTACATGCAGGGAGTGTGGAGACGGTGGGGTTACATGCAGAGAGTGTGGTGACGGTGGGGTTACATGCAGGGAGTGTGGTGACGGCGGGGTTACGTGCGGGGAGAGTGGTGACGGCGGGGTTACGTGCGGGGAGAGTGGTGACGGCGCGGTTACGTGCGGGGAGCGTGGTGACGGCGCGGTTACGTGCGGGGAGCGTGGTGACGGCGCGGTTACGTGCGGGGAGCGTGGTGACGGCGCGGTTACGTGCGGGGAGCGTGGTGACGGCGCGGTTACGTGCGGGGAGAGTGGTGACGGCGCGGTTACGTGCGGGGAGAGTGGTGACGGCGCGGTTACGTGCGGGGAGAGTGGTGACGGCGCGGTTACGTGCGGGGAGAGTGGTGACGGCGCGGTTACGTGCAGGGAGTGTGGTGGCGGCGCGGTTACGTGCAGGGAGTGTGGTGGCGGCGCGGTAACATGAGGGAATTGTGGTGACGGTGTGGTTACGTGCGGGGAGTGTGGTGACGGTGCGGTTATGTGCGGAGAGTGTGGAGGCGCAATGGTTACATGAGGAAGGTGTGGTGATGGTACGGTTACATGCTGGGAGTGTGGTGGCGGTACGGTTACATAAGGGCGGTGTGGTGATGGTGGGGTTACATGCGGGGAGTGTGGTGACGGTGTGGTTACATGCTGGGGAGTGTATTGACGGTGCGTTTACATGCGGGGAGTGTGGAGGCGGCACGGTTACATGCGGGGAGTGTGGAGGCGGCGCGGTTACATGCGGGGAGTGTGGAGGCGGCGCGGTTACATGCGGGGAGTGTGGAGGCGGCGCGGTTACATGCGGGGAGTGTGGAGGCGGCGCGGTTACATGCGGGGAGTGTGGAGGCGGTACAGCTGCACAAGGGGAGTGTGGTGGGGATGCTGATTTTCGCACCTGTGATGGAACCCCTAACAATAATTTGTGCCGTGCCATTTCCATAAATGTCATAGAAGGCAATGAAAATGAAGTGAACAGTTTAGCATACAGTAATGCCCCTTTCACACGGGCCAAAAATCTCACTTACCCAAAGGAATTCATATCGCAGAGCCCGGCTGGTTGTTATGGCAACAGGACGCCAGATACTGGCGTCCTGTATTGCCAGCGCCTAAGATTGCTATAGTAAGTATTTTAGCATTTTGCCTCACAAAAAAACGCAATAAAAGTGATTAAAAAAGCGTATGTACCCCAAAATGGTACAAATAAAAACTACAGCTCGTCCCGCAAAAAATAAGCCCTCAGAGAGCTCCGTCCATGGGAAAATAAAAAAGTTATAGGACTTGGAATGCAGTGAGTTAAGAAAAAAAAAATAATTTCCAAAAAAAGGCTTTTTATTGTGGAAAAACCTAAAAAAAATATAAGAATTTTGGTATCATTGTAACCGTACCATCCCGCAGAAAAAAATGTAGTGTATCATTTATGCTGCATGATTAACGCTATAAAAAGAAAATCAAAATTCTATGGCAGAATTGATGCGTTTTCTCTCCCTGCGATCATAAAAAAAGATGATGTGATACAGGCGAACATGGAGGCTCTAGTACCCTGTTGTCCCACCTCTAGCTTGGATACAAGATGTGATACAGGCGAGTATGGAGGCTCTAGTACTTTGTTGTACCGCCTCTAGCTTGGATACAAGATGTGATATGGGGGGCAATTGAGGCATACAGGTTCCATATGGTATTATGTGTCCACATTTGCTGTGACTGAGCCTCTAGATCATACAAACTTCTAGGCTGTGGGAGTTGCCGTCCTAAATGCGCAGACCGGTGCCAGCGGCCGGCGAGTGACGTTTCTGTGCGGGGCTCTGCGAACCCCGCACAGAAATAGAGCATGCCGCGGTTTGTTTTCCACGTGTGATTTCGCGCGGACAAACCGCGGCCGTCTGCCTAGGATTGCGTTTTCTAACGCAATCCTATGGCAGCTTCCATGGGTGGAAATTCTGCAGGAAATCCGGCAGTGGAATTTCCGCCCCCCCTCTCTGCCTCCTCTCCGCCCCTCTGCACTAAGACGTGCATTCAGAAAACACAGCTTAAAATCGTGGGTTTTTTACCTCAATTTTGAGCAGCACTTTTGAACGCATGGTAAAGCGGTTTTAATGCACCCCACAATTGTGATGGGTGGGGAGGTGCGTTAGAAAACGCAAATACAGGACAGATAGCGCTTAAAAATCACCGCTTCCGAGCTCACGTCTGAGTAATCGCATTCAAATCAATGGAAGCAGTATACCGCAATAAAAAGCGGTGTGTGTGTGTGATTTTCATCTAGTGCAGGAAACGCGTTAATAGGGCTAATTCATGTATGGAAATTCATTTTGCAGCTGTATGCAGCATGATTTAGGTATGGGTACGCGGTGAGAAAGGTAAGGGGGGGCCCTGAGCTGAACTTTTGCACCCGGGCCCTTGAGCCTTTAGGTACGCCCCTGACCCTAAGGGTGTTTCTCACCTCATCTTTCTGCGTTTTACATACAAAAATGACAGGAAAGGGTTGTGACCCGGCGGCCGTCGCAGGGAGAAGATGACCATCGCCACTGTATGCCACGGAAAGGGGTGAACGCGCGTGTGAACTGGCATTTCAAGCGCAACCCGATTACTGTAAACCTTGTTTATGCACAAATACGCTCCACTGCGACAATAGTCTTGGCGTGTACATTCGTCTACCGAAGCCCTAGGGCCTCTTTCACACGGCGTGCTAAATTTAGCAGAAAAGCGGTCGCAGAAACCGCAATGATTTTTACGTGCATTTGCGCTCCCGATATTCCATTAGAGTCTAAGGGGGTAAGCAAATTCGCTCTCATATGCATAAAATTGCGCCGAGGGCTCCTTCACACGAATGTACTTTAGTCCCCTTATAGTTCTGATCCCAGGAATGCACAAAAATAAAGACTGAAAAACTGGTTGCTCATTAGTGCTTAAACCAGGTCAGTCATGAAGGAGTTAACTGCGGGCATTCACTGCTGGTCAGTCAGGTTACAGATGGAGGGTTGTTAGGTGAATTGCATGTAAATCTGCAATAGTTTGGGGGACTCCCAGCAGACAGAGGGGTTCTTCTCCAGCAAGCAGGCAGCACATGGTTAACTACCTAAGCCGGGTGCGGGTGAATGCAACGCTTGTATGAAAGAGGCCTAAAGCTGCGGGGGGTTTTTTCTCCCCCCTTCCCCCATGCACAGATATACGTTGTCCTCGTGTGCAGGGGGGGGGGATGGAAGAGCCAGGAGCAGGAACTGAGCTCCCGCCCCCCCTCTCTGCCTCCTCTCCGCCCCTCTGCACTATTTGCAATGGGGAGAGGTGGGACAGGGGCGGGGCTAATTCTCAGAACTTAGCCCCGCCCTGCCTCTTCCCATTGCAAATAGTGCAGAGGGGCGGAGAGGGGGACGAGAGCTCAGTTCCTTCTCCTGGCTCTTCCATCCTCCCTCCCCCCCCCCTGCACATTACATAGAGAACGCCCACAAGTGACCCCATTTTGAAAACTAGACCCCAGAACAAATTTATCTAGGGGTGTACTGCACATTTTGACCCCACAGCTTTTAAATGAATTCAAGCAAAGCAAAAGGAAAAAAATTGTGATTTTCGTTTTTTGGCAATTTTGTCATTTTAAAAACAGCATTTTTGTACAGCACACACATGAATTAAGATTTGCACCCCAAAATAGATACCCCTGTTTGTCCAGTGTTCAGAGACATACCCATTGTGGCCCTAATCTTATGTCTGGATGCACAAAGGGGCCCAAAATGTAAGGAGTAGTCGGTGGCTTTCAGAACTGAAATTTAGCATGAAGGGGATTTCGGCCCCATAGCACACTTGTAGAGCCCTTGAGCGGCCAAAACGACAGAGAACCCCTACAAATGACCCCATTTTGAAAACTAGACCCCTTAACGAATTCATCTAGTGGTGTACTGCGTATTTTTACCGCACAATTTTTGAATAAATCTAAGCAGTAGGAAAAATTTCAATTTTCATTATTTTGGCAGTTGTATCAATTTAATCGGACGTAAAAACACTATGGGCTGGTCGTTAAGGGGTTAAACCATCGGATGGTTGGCTCTGAGCCAGTCATATATGTATCTCATGGGCTAGAGATGTACCTTGAAGCTTCTAGGGCCCTAACAGGGCTTTCCCCACCATGTGCCATTTATAATACTAGTGTGGCAGGAGAGTGACTAGGAGTACAGTCATTGCCTCTAGGGAGTACTTAGTCTGTCCTGGTATTGTGATGAAGGTAGGTACAACACATAGTGCCATGATAACCTTTGCTGAATTTTTAAGTAATTTATTTGAGAAGGGAATACTTGGCCAAGGAATGTTGGAAAACCCTATTCTAGATGCTCATGGTCTGCTTGTATCTTGTGCGCACTCTTCTCTGAACACACACCCTTAGGGCTAATTCACATGGACATATGTCTCCCAATGTGAAAAATACATGCGTAGTAAGCAGTGCTAAAAGCCCACTGATTTGTCTAGGGCTTCTCACACCAGCGTTTTTTATTCACGTCTGTGGAAAAAAAATTGCAACGTGTCCTATTTTGGTGCGGAATATGCACCTTATCTAGTTTTTGGGGATTTAACAGGCGTAGTAAATGTGCATATGAAAAATACGTGGGACACATACTCCCGTCTGAGTGAGCCCTTAATCTATGGGGGTTTGCCTTTGTTTCCGCAGGAGAAATCAGCTTGTCCAGGCCTGTCTGTTTCCTTCGGGGGTGCTAGGATATTCTACATTAACACATCCTGTCCTCTAAAAAGGGTGTGGAGAATGGGAGTAACTACCCTGTTTCCCCAAAAATAAGAACTACCTACAAAATAAGCTCTACCATTATTTTTCAATGGGGCTTGAAATATAAGCCCTACCCTGAGATCTACCAAGCAAGTTTTTGTCTTTGGCCATAGTCTTAGAAGCTTCAATGTTCAATAGGCCTGTACGTTTACAGTATTCTGGGAGTACAGAGCTGTATTAGTGTTACTGACCAGTACATGAATGCCATGTATTACATAGAAGGCCAATGTCTACCTGAGCGAGAGCTATTGCTTGATGGCATCTCTCCCCTCTGGCTAAGTGGAGTAGGTATCCCATACGGACATGATAATCCTATGGGAAGATCCCTTATTATATTTATTTACTTATTTATTTATTCAGCTTTTCTTCTACTTACAATTCTCGGGGCAAAACTTTTACTCATGACCGTGTGTCAAGTCTGTACCAATGTAGAAGTAGAGGTAAGGAATACTATATGAAATATAATGTTCCCAAAACGTTTTAGCTGAGATCTGTAGTAGAATCATTCCTGTTTATTAAAGTAAACTATGCTATGGGGCTGAAAGGTAAGGAATTGGGGGTAACAGGGAGCTGCTCTTTATACTCACCAGGTTCCTCTTTTCCAGCACTGTGTCTCCGAGAAATCAGAACACGCGCAGCGTGACCCTTTTTAGAAGATAATGCGCATGTGCTCTCTCATTAAACTCTATACGAGAGCGCATGCTTACAGAGCCGTCTGCAGAGTCGTGCTGTCTGCTTCTCCGATTTCTCAGGGTTACAGCGCTGGAATGAGGGACCTGGAGAGTATAAAAAGCACCCCCCCCCCCTCTACAAGTTCCTCCCTCAGCTTTGAGCCCCATAATGTGGGTGCTGATATGTTCCCTTTAACTGGACCTTATCTTTCCCTTTTAGTTTCTGCCTGTTTATGTTCCCTCTGAGGAGGAGGAGAAGGATTATTTTTTATATGCAAACAATGTTCGGGATTACATGGCACAGTATGTAACCAAATCTATATAGGATTGTATTTCATTTTTTGAATTGATCAAAAATATGTATACAATAAAGCGTGTCTCCAAATTTTAAACATTTTGTAGGATATTTACTTAAACCAGCATTTTATACACCAGTCTAAGGCTTCCCTCACACAGCTGAAAAAGCAGCCAAGGATGCTGGAAAAAAAAAAAGCATGTGCCGTCCGGGTCCCGGCCACCGATCTCTGCCACTACTCCGGGCTTCCCCTGCACTGACAAATGATCTATTGCTGTAAACAAGGTTTGAGAACTCGCCTCCAGCAATAGACTGCTGTGATTGCCTGGGACAGCCATGAATGGCTGTGATTGCTTCTCGACGCTGGCTCGATGTCCAATCACAGCAATCTATTGCTGGAGGAGAGTTCTCAAACCTCGCTTACAGCAATAGATCATTTGTCAGTGCAGGGGAAGCCCGGGCCGCTGCCCATTCATTTCAATGGGTGACACAGGGCTGAAAACGTCCCAAAATAGAACATGCAACGCTGTTAAAGCGCAGCGTTGAAGACACAGCGTTTTTAGCCTTGTGTGAGCAGCCCCATTGAAATGTATGGGTGCGTTGTACAGCGTTTAGCGCAGCACTAAAAACTGTACAAAAACACCTGTGTGAGGGAGGTCCAAGGGTCCTTTTACACAAAACGAGTGTCAGGCAAACAATGCCCGACATTCATCCCTGTGGTGCTCGCTCTGCACAGGAGCGAGCATTGCTGGATCGCTGACAGCGCAGCCAGCAGGGAGGCGGGGCAGCTGGAGGAGAGTTCTGCTCACCTCCATTCACTGTAAGCAGCAGACGTTCAGTACTGGACGGCTGCTGCTTACACCGAGAAATGTGTTTGGATTTTAAGCTGCTTAAAAGTGAACAACTGGACGATTCTGATCCAGTCGTTCAGTTTCTGCATGTTTTTACATGGGACAATTATCGTTCAAAACCCTGCGGGAGAACACAAGCTACTTACTAGTATTAAGAGGCACAAGCTACTTACTATTGACATCGTGTGACATTAGGCCGGTCTGTTGGTCGAACTCAGATCTTAGGAACGAAAATGTCCAAGTCACCTAAAAATATGTATGGAATTAGTCTAACGAGTTCTGGATGTGTTCCTTTCCTGCGCAATTACGCAGCGTATCACGCACCTCCTGGCATATCACATGTATATTTGTGCATCCCCATTAACTTCTATGGGGACTTTTGGTGTGCAAAAGTGCCGCAAAATAGAGTATGCTGCATATTTTTTTTTTTGCATGAAATGTAAAGATGCGCACTTGTGAACGAACCCGTCCGTTAGGGCTCTATTCGCTGCATAAATGCGCACACAAACACACCCATCTGAAGCCAGGCTTAAGAGTTCCTTCACATGGACATTTACACGCGTGTGTTAGCATGCGCAAACTTTCTGAGCACAATATGCAGAGAATAAAACCCATTGATTTCAACGGATTGGTTTTCGTTTCCTTTTTTTGCCCAAATGCGAAAAAACCGCTGCATGCTCTACTTTTGTGTGCATTTAAAGTCTGTTAAAAAGAAAGCATAGGTTAGTTTTTAAAAAGCACATTGCACTTACCTGCATCAGCGTTCTGCAGCTTCTTCTATTCTTCTTTTAAAGATGGCGCCGCTGGTCTTCTCCCACGGTGCACCGTGGATTTTCTTCTCCTTCCTTGCGTTCCATTGCCGATTCCAGCCTCCTGATTGGCTGGAATCGGCACACGTGACGGGGCAGAGCTACGATGACGACGCGGTGAGCAGCTCTCCGGCACGAGCGGCCCCATTCACCAGGCAGAAGACCGCACAGCGCAAGCGCGTCTAAAAAAGCAAGAAGCCAGCGAAATTAGACGGAGCCATGGAGACGGGGACGCCAGCAACGGAGCAGGTAAGTGAATAACTTCTGTATGGCTCATATTTAATGCACGATGTATATTACAAAGTGCATTAATATGGCCATACAGAAGTGTATAACCCCACTTGCTTTCGCGAGACAACCCCTTTAAGGCGCAAACAGGCTTGGTCACTAAGAGGTTAATGGGGTCGGCTGCAGCATCGCTGGCTTCATTGAAAGCAATGGCTAAACCTCTGCGGCAGTAATAGTGACTCCCCAGCGATAATTGTGACCCTGAAGGGATGCGAGGCTGTTTTCCAATGAAAACTCTCGCATCCCTGGGGAAATCACATGGTAAGCAGCACGATATGGAGGCGGGATTCACGGCCCCACATCACGCTCGCCCGTGTGAATTGGCCTCAGGGCTCATGTCCACGACCGTGTTTTTATGGAGTATCAAGTGTGCGTTGCATGACACGCAGTGAATGGAGGCAATGAAAGTCAGTGGACATGCTCTATTTCTCTGCACATGATATGCAGCCCTTTTATGGATTGCGTATGATACGCTGTCCATACGCACACATTGCGAGAGGGCAGTGTTTCGATACACATTCCTGCTCTGAACAGAGCGGGAATTTAAAAAAAAAAAAAAATCACACTGCGCATGTCCGTGATGTGAGATTAGTGGGCATGCGCAGTGCTATACTTGCCACATACACGACCTCTGCCGGCAGAGAGTATTGGTTGTAATTTATAAAACACCGCGGGAGACCCACAGTGTATTACGTATACGCCCGTGGACATGAGCCCTAAGGTTGCTTTCACACAGGAGTCTGTTAAAATGCTGCATTTTAAAGCGTTTTCGAACGCCATTTTTAAATGTGTTCAACAGCGTTGTGTAACGCACTCCATCATTACAATGGGTGATATGGGGCATTAAAAAGGGCTGAAACAAACTAAACTAGAGCAGATAGCGTTAGAAAATTGTAGTGTTCGAACGCTCCCTGAGAAGCTCCATTGTGATCAATCAGTGGGTTTTTTTGCGGCTTTTCACAAACCACGCTAAATGCTGTAAAAAACATTCTGTGTGAAAGAGGCCTTAGTGACAACGTCTGTTTTCTCCTTAACCCCTTATTGACCGCCCTATAGTGTTTTTAATCCCCACAGCCATAAAAACATGCTCACTCTGAGGATTAAAGCCCTGGGGGCTGTGGACATGACAGCTCCTTGTTGAAAGCTGCCGCAGTGACCCCCAGTCACGCTATTGCCGTTATCCAAGTAAACAGTTAAAAAATTAAAAATTTCATCTTTCCTCATATCCGTGAGTGGAGATGAAATTACATACCTAAAGCCCCCGGATTTATCCGCGGACCTTACCCCAGATTGCTGGGGTAATTTAAAATCTCCCTGTTGCTGGCTAGCAAACGTAGCTGAAAGCCTGGAGATTTCACGATGGGCCGCGGTCCCTGGTTACGTGTAAAAATAAAAAAGTTTAATGTTTCATCTCCCGTCATGGCTCCAATCAGTGAGGGGGAGATGAAAATATTTCCCTAAAGCCTCCGGCAATGTCCCCGACGGGATCTTTATCCTTCATCACATGATCAACCATTATCCAAATGATAATGGTGATCACGTAAAAGTTGAAGTTTAATCTCCCCTCTCCGTTGCGATTGGTGAGAGCAGATGAAACGTCTTACCTGAGGCCTCCGCATTTGAACACAGACACAACCCTGCTCCTCGGACCTTCGCCGTCTTCTGCGCATACATCTGCCTGCAAAATACCGGAAACATGCGTAGGAGCCGGGGAGGGTCCAGGAAACTTAAAATCTTCCTGCTCCCGACTACTAAAGGTAACCGAGAGCCTGGAGCAGTGACCGGCAGCCTTGTTCAGCGGTCCCCGGTCATGTGATAAAAAGGTAGCAATCTACCTTACGCCGGTCTCACACGACCTAATAAAAAATTGCGGATTCGCACGCATTTGATCCGTGCTAATACACGGATCAATCAAATGCATTGGATTACACACTTCCGCTCACATTAGCAGGTCGGAATTAAGTAATCCACTCGTAGGAAACAGAACGCAGCATGTTCTATTTTACCACAGATATCCACAACATAGAGGCCATTGTGCTTCATGGTCACGGATATACCCACAGCCCATACGTTACTACATTGTGTACGGGCAGTGGGTACCCGCGTCATCGCTAAGCGTCGCCAGCTAAATACAATATCAAATGGAGGAAATTATGACAAGACAGTGGGGAGACATGTAGCTGGGGGTGTGCTGCTGATTGACAGACTATACATGGGCCAGCAGTGTGGTGCCCACCTATTACCCCCAGGACTGATAATGGTGGCTGTGTGACAGGACAGCGGGGAAACATGTAGCTGGGGGTGTGCTGCTTAGTGACAGACTATACATGGACCAGCAGTGCAGTGCCCACCTATTACCCCCAGGGCTGATAATGGCGTCTGTGTGACAGGACAGGGGAGACATGTAGCTGGGGGTGTGCTGCTCAGTGACAGACTATACAGGGAGCTGGTGCAACAGTGCTGTGCCCACCTATTACCCTCAGGGCTGATAATGGCGGCTGTGTGACAGGACAGCAGGGAGACATGCTTCTGCTGGCTAAAGTTAGGGCTCCTTCCCACGGAGGGATTTCCGATGCGTAATACGCTGCGTAAGTCCGCTGCATTGCCCGCAGCTATTAGGTTCTATTGAACCTAATAGCTCAATGCTCATGGTGCGGCATTCCATTGCGGATTTCCGCACCGTGAAATCACCCGACCTCACCCGCGGTATGCTTTATTTGCCGTGGGTGTAAGCGTGGCCGGCCTCCATTCTAGTCAATGGAAGCCGTCCGTCACGCTATCTTCCGCTGTAGCACAGCGGAAGATAGAGTAAAAACCGCTTCCCCGCCCACCGCCAGCCGCGTCATATGACCCAGTAGATTTTGGTAGGCCGCTGTCTCCCCCTTGTGTGATGGAACCCCTAACAATAATCTGTGCCGTGTCATTTCCATAAATGTCATAGAAGGTAATGAAAATGAAGTGAACAGTTTAGCATACAGTAATTCCCCTTTCACATGGGCCAAAACTCTCACTTACCCAAAGGAAGCAGCTGGTGACATCACCAGCTTGTCCACACTCATGAAGCTCTGTTAGACTACACATGCGATACTGGACAATGCACCCATCCTCAGCCCTTGTTGGCCTGTGGTTCACATTCCTATGTGGGTCAGAAGCGGTGTTGTGTCTCCTTAAGGAGAGCACCCAAAAAGTATGTGGAGACACCTAAGGGGTAAATGGGTCAGGGAATGGTATAGTCACTACCCAAGCACTGCACACAGAAGAGGCATTTGAAAACCTAAAAAATGAGTAAGAACACTTATAAGGTGATGCTAGCTCCTCTGGGATATCTATGCAAATAAGGATGAGAAAATACCTCTATAGCGCCATCTATTGGATGCAGCATTGCTTCAAATCCAAGTGATTTATCACAAGCCTTAACATGACTTAAATGGTTATTTACCCTAATGAGTAGGCAAAAAAAAAAAGTTCTGATCCCAGGAATGCACAAAAATAAAGACTGAAAAACTGGTTGCTCATTAGCAGGGGCGTACCTAAAGCCTAAGGGGCCCGAGTGCAAAAGTTCAGCTGGGCCCCCCTCCATCTGTACCCGTACCTATACCTAAACCGTGCTAATTTACAAACATGATCTAGCCCCTTGGTGCTTTTTATTGCGGTATACTGCTTCCATTGATTTGAATGCGATTACTCAGACGTGAGCTCGGAAGCGGTGATTTTTAAGCGCTATCTGTCCTGTATTTGCGTTTTCTAACGCACCTCCCCACCCATCACAATTGTGGGGTGCATTAAAACCGCTTTACCATGCGTTCAAAAGTGCTGCTAAAAATTGAGGTAAAAAACCCACGATTTTAAGCTGTGTTTTCTGAATGCACGTCTTAGAGCAGCCTTAGGCCCCGTGCACACGGGCGGAAATTCCGCTGCCGGATTTCCCGCAGAATTTCCACCCATGGAAGCTGCCATAGGATTGCGTTAGAAAACGCAATCCTAGGCAGACGGCCGCGGTTTGTCCGCGCGAAATCACACGTGGAAAACAAACCGCGGCATGCTCTATTTCTGTGAGGGGATCGCAGAGCCCCGCACAGAAACGTCACTCGCCGGCCGCTGGCACCGGTCTGCGCATTTAGGACGGCAACTCCCACAGCCTAGAAGTTTGTATGATCTAGAGCACAGGTGTCAAACAATGCCCGCGGGCCGAATCCGGCCTGCCGCCTATGCAGTAAGTTCCCTCACTCCTCCGTGCTGCTGTCAGTAGGCAGTCTGCTCTCGGCTTGTTCTGTCTAATGCAGACAGTAATAGAGGAGTGCCGATAGCAGACTGACAACGGCCGCGGAGGAGGGAAGGGGAGTGCAGAGAACATGATCTCTGCAGCAAGGAGAGCATCGCTGAGGAGGAGCAGCTGCAGGGTGAGAGCCTTGTGTGTCTATATATATATATATATATGTGTGTGTGTATATGTATGTGTGTGTCATATATATATATATATATATATATATATATATATATATATATATGTGTGTGTTTGTGTATCCCCCTGTATATAGTGGCATGTCTGGCCAAGGCTGGTGTAACCTGTGTATTCCCTCTATATAATTATATATATACAGCTGATATAACTTATACCAGCTATACATATATAATTATAATTCCTTCTCAATAGAACCTAATAGCTGCGGGCAACGCAGCGGATTTTCGCCGCGAATTACGCGGCGGAAATCCGTTCGTGGGAAGGAGGCCTATGTGTGTAAAATATATACACATACATACACACATACATATACAAACACACACACACACCGCTGTAGGAGCAACTGTAAGAAACAAAATAAATGGTGGGAATATGGCGGCCGCCTGATCTTTCACGCACATAGTATTCATAGGGGAGGTCCTATATTTTCTCGGTCAAGTATTAACGGGAGAGAATACTGCTGGTGAAAACGAAACCACAGAAAGCTTAGGCTTAGTTTTGTCCCAATATACGGCCGTGACCATCACCAGCGACGCTTTTTTTTTTTAGAGGATTAAATCGCATCGCTGCCGCGCACATTAAAAACCACATGTTTTTGTTTAACGCGCAAGTCGGTAGGACTTTCCAATGTTAACATTGCAGCGCATATTTGTCGCCTTGTGATGCGATAAAACGCAGCCTCCATAGGATTACATGGGAGATTTTTAAAAAACGCACTGCGCAGAAGGACACAGCAGGCTGCGATTTTCTCTCTCAACATCACATCAGTGAAAACCTTGCTGAAGGGAAGGGAATAGAGATGAGCGAACGTACTCGTTTCGAGTACTTACGCACCCGAGTACCGCCATTTTCGAGTACATCAGTACTCGCGCGCAAAGATTTGGGGGGCGCCGTGGCGGCACGGGGGGTAGCAGTGGGGAGTGGGGGGGAGAGGGAGAGAGGGCTCCCCCCTGTTCCCCGCTGCTACCCCCCGCACCGCCACGCCTCTCCCCGCCCCCCGGCGCCCCCCGAATCTTTGCGCGCGAGTACTGAAGTACTCGAAAATGGCGGTACTCGGGTGCGTAAGTACTCGAAACGAGTACGTTCGCTCATCTCTAGAAGGGAACCGTCGGGAATCATTGGCTGCGAAATCTGCTTTTTTTTTTTTCAATAACCAACGCATCAGTTAAAAATGGCGCGATTTTACCCGCCGGTTTGAAACCACCCTAGAGAAAAATAGGGCAAAAAGATCATTTCCTGCAGATCTGACGTCCTTGAGAATGGGAAGGCTGTCCGACAGTGAAGAGACCCTCGACGTTCAGCAATCTTGAAACCCTTCGTTTTATGGACTGCTTTTTGCCTGTGACTCACCTTTTTTTTTTTTTATAAGCTTTTTCTTTCAAAGAATTATGACGGAGGATCCTGAAAAACTGCGCAATATTTTACACCGATTGAGTAAACAGAAAACATACCCAAACACAGCGGCCTTTGTTTTATCTGGGAATGACACTTGGTGTAAAATCCACATTTTTAATAAATAATAAAACGTGATTTGAATTTGTTTTTTTGTTTTACCTTATTTATGTTTTTAACTCCTGATTACCCACGCTGTAAAGCCGGCTGCACATGGCTGTGACGGGCTCCGCCATGGAATTCCAGGGCGGAGCCTGTCACGGCGGCCCCAAGAGACCCCAATACTTACCTCCAGTTTCGGAGTCCCGCATGACGCCTCAGCGCGCATGGGCAATCGAGCGCGTGACGCACCGCAGCGGCATGTGACGCGGTAGGCGTAGAGGCGGTTTCACACTATCTTCCGCTGTGCTACAGCGGAAGATAGCGTGAATGGACGGCTTCCACAGACTGCAATGGAAGCCGTCCGCGCGTACACCCGCGGCAAATAGAGCATGCCGTGGGTGAGGACGGGTGATTTTACGGTGCGGAATTCCGCTGTGAAATTCCGCACCGTAAGCATTGAGCTACTAGGTTGAATAGATCCGTCTGTGGGAAGGAGCCTTAAGGCCTCATGTCCACTAGCAAAATGGAATTGCGGTTTCCGCAGCGGATTTGCCCCTAGGGAATCATTGGCCATCCGTGGTCCATTAAACTGATTTTTGCACCCGCGGATGGAATTTTAATAGAATTGCGTTTTTCACGCGTGGGAGAAAAAAACCCAGCATGCTCCATTTTACCGCGGATCGGCCACATTGCTATCACATTGATAGCAATGTGTGCAGATATCTGCATGCAAAAATTATACAATAGAAAGCTGATTCTACGCGGATTGTATTTTTCCAGTGGACATGAGGCCTAAGGCCGCCTGCAGACGGCCGTGTCGCATCCAGCTGCTCGCAACGGGACCCGACCTGAGCGCCTGCAGAGAGCAGTGCGGAACTCGCCCGCTCCCGCAGCTCTGACTCATGTGCCAGCAGAATTAGAGCATGGCGCGGTTTGTTTTCTGCGCGTGATTTCGCGTAGACAAACCACGGCCTTCTGCATAGGATTGCGTATTGAAATTCAATCCTATGCAGGCGTGTACAGCCGGAAATGTACGGTGCTTCGTCTGGCATAGACTGAAGTGGCAGCGGTGCGCACTCGTCATCAGCTGATTGGCAGGGATTCTGAGAGGCAGATCAACACTTCACTGCGCATAGATCATCAGTACTGGAGTCCCAGGGAACCCTTTTAACCCCTTGCCACCGCAGCACGTGAATGTATGTATATGTTAGGAAGCAGCTTTCTGGAATGGACTTGCATCTACATCCTACAGATCTGAGCCCATCTACTGCTGAAGACTGTTGCTAATGACAGTTGGCCTCCCGCAGTCACAGCGGGGATGGGTGAGACAACCGATTCCCGCTGTTAATGCTTTGCATGCAACGATTGCTCTTATTTCATTAGGTTTTTGCATGTAATCAGATATACTTCAGTCTAAGCCGACCTGAGTATAAGCCAAGGTACCAACTTTTACCCCAAAAACCTGGGGTCAATTATTAACTTGAGTATAAGCCAAGGGGTAATATTAGGTACCTCGGCTAACACTTGGATCGGCTATACTCAAGTATGCATTGTGGCTGCTGCTACAGGCCAAGTGGGCAGTATCCCCCTAGGTAAACTAATTAAGGGGTGTATTGTTAAAATTTTGTGGCTGCTCAACAGCTCTACAACTGTGCTATGGGGCTTTAAAGGCCTTCAAGCAAAATGTCTGTTACGTCTGCTGCTGGTATATGTTGCTCAAAGCTTCAGTTTACTAGCAGCACAGCCCTGAGAGGGTTAATTGATTGAGCTGCCTGGGTGTGGTACTTCCTGCAAGCCAATCTCCTGGCTCTGTGCATACATATAAAGCCAGCTCTTGGCAGTCTGTGTCTGGGTTTCAGACTGAGCAGTTATGAATCCTTGTCTTGAGGTATCTGCCTTTTTCCCACGCAGAACTTGTAAGTGGTTATGTGTCTCTCAGCTTCCCGAAGACGGTTTGGACACCTGTAGTCCTTGTCTCCGTTATATGCATTCCCTTTACAGCTGTGGCCTCTGTACGTCTTGTCTGCTCTGTGTGTCAGTTAATGTAACTTGACACAGTCTCCTATCTCACCTTGTGTAGCTGACTGTCTATTCCCCTATATTATTGAGATGGCACTATATTTGATAGTTGGCGGTGTGCCCCATGCTATGTCCTGCTCCACTTGCAGTTGGCAGTGTGCCCCCTGCTCTGTCCTGTCCCAGATGCAAGCTTTCTGTGTGATCTGTGTCTTGCAGTTTCATGCCCGTTTGTACGTTTACGTTCTGTCAGTTTAGTGTTACCTCATCTCCTGTGTGAATGTTGTCCGGGTCTCCTGGACTCATGGTTAGTGTAGGGAATAGCGGTATAACCAGGAGCTTAGAAGTTCGCCCGCTAGCTTCACGTTTTGTCTAAAATGTCAAGTAATACCTGTTCTTTATAATCAGCCTATCTGTTAGTAGTGGTTGCATTTTTGGCTTCTGTATGCAGTGTTTTCTATCTCTGTGTATTCTGTTCCGTCTCTGTTATATGCCATGCGTGTGTCCTGTTCTGTGGCTCCTAGGATCAGCTATGGCCCAGATCCGAAGACCGCTGGGCCGCCCTCTTATTTGGGCGATGTCTACGCTTAGGTTGGGCCACTGTCGACCCCCCCCCCCCCCTTTTAGCACAGGGTCAGTGGCATGGATTCCATGTGAATTTCCTGTGTGCATCTTTGGTCACGATGGTGTTGGCAGTCTGCTAAATCTGCCCACACGATCATAACAGTCTGTTCAGAAAGCCACATAGTACTGTTTACATTTTGGGTCCCATTTGTGCATACTAACATAGTGAACAAGCTTTCATGCGATGCAACAGAGAGGAAGGCTCCATAGGGTAACATGGGCCACGAAACCTCACGAGTCGCGGGCATATCGGGATGTCGCACCCTCCAAAACATGTGAATTGCCCCATTGGAAAGCATAGGCCGAACAAACACGTGATTTGTCGCAGTGTGACTTTGTCGCTCATGTAAACGCGGCCTGAGTATTAGGGGACTCCCTAATATATACGAGCCTCCTAACATTTAGGCCATGTTACTGTACAAATCTTTGATAAGATATATATTTCCATCTGTTTACTTTATTCTGGACGCACATTAGAAAAACTTCAGGTTTTTTTTTAACAATTTAGGAGACGTACAAATTTTACATTGATTTTTAACATTTTGAGGAACACTTTTTTTTCCTGCACCAAGCCAAGATTGCAAAGTCTCATGGGTGTCCAAATGATAGATCCCCCCACAAATGACCCCATTTTATAAACTACACCCCTTAATGTATTCACTGAGGGGGTCAGGAGGATTTTTACCCCACAGGTTTTGTCAAGAATTAATGCAATTTGGAGGGGAAGAAATTAAATTTCATATTTTTGCAAATATGTCATTTTAATTTTAATGATGGGATTTTTTTCTATATTGCACATGAAGATGAGGATTGGCACCCCAAAATGGAGACCCCCCGTATGTCCCGTGTTCAGAGATATACCCATTGTGGCCCTAATCTTGTGTCCGTATGCACAATGGGGCCCAAACCGAAAGGAGCAGCCGGTGGCTTTGTGAACAGTTATTTTGCATGAAAGTGTTTTAGGTCCCATTGCTCACTTGTGGAGCCCTTGAGCACTTTGGAGAACCCCCACAAATGACCCTGTTTAAAAAAACTAGACCCTTTAACGAATTCCTCTAGGGCTGTGCTGCGTATTTTGACCCACAGTATTTGAATGAATCTGAGCAAAGCAGAAGGAAAAAAGTTAAAGTTGTACTACCTCTAGCTTGGATACAAAATGTGAAACAGACCCCGTTGTATCGCCTCTAGCTTGGATACAAGACGTGATATGGGTGGGCAAGCTGCCACTTGGGATGCATTATGCATTGACACTTGGGGGTCAGGATAACAGCATGCTGACAATAGAGGGCAATGTATAGCTTTATGTCTTTGGTGATGTTAAATTCATTCTCTGTGGCTGATTTTACACAAGTGAGCACTATATCAGCCCGAGAAACTCAAACCAATATCTCGCATGGCAAATATGCGAGTGTGTCTGCCAGTGCAGTGCGCCTTGTAAGAACAATGCATTGCGATGTGTGTATGTGTGTAAAATATATACACATACATACACACATACATATACAAACACACACACACTGCTGTAGGAGCAACTGTAAGAAACAAAATAAATGGTGGGAATATGGCGGCCGCCTGATCTTTCACGCACATAATATTCATAGGGGAGGTCCTATATTTTCTCGGTCAAGTATTAACGGGAGAGAATACTGCTGGTGAAAACGAAACCACAGAAAGCTTAGGCTTAGTTTTGTCCCAATATACGGCCGTGACCATCACCAGCGATGCTTTTTTTTTTTAGAGGATTAAATCGCATCGCTGCCGCGCACATTAAAAACCACATGTTTTTGTTTAACGCGCAAGTCGGTAGGACTTTCCAATGTTAACATTGCAGCGCATATTTGTCGCCTTGTGATGCGATAAAACGCAGCCTCCATAGGATTACATGGGAGATTTTTAAAAACGCACTGCGCAGAAGGACACAGCAGGCTGCGATTTTCTCTCTCAACATCACATCAGTGAAAACCTTGCTGAAGGGAAGGGAATAGAGATGAGCGAACGTACTCGTTTCGAGTACTTACGCACCCGAGTACCGCCATTTTCGAGTACATCAGTACTCGCGCGCAAAGATTCGGGGGGCGCCGTGGCGGCACGGGGGGTAGCAGTGGGGAGTGGGGGGGAGAGGGAGAGAGAGAGGGCTCCCCCCTGTTCCCCGCTGCTACTCCCCGCACCGCCACGCCTCTCCCCGCCCCCCGCCCCCCCCCCGAATCTTTGCGCGCGAGTACTGAAGTACTCGAAAATGGCGGTACTCGGGTGCGTAAGTACTCGAAACGAGTACGTTCGCTCATCTCTAGAAGGGAACCGTCGGGAATCATTGGCTGCGAAATCTGCTTTTTTTTTTTCAATAACCAACGCATCAGTTAAAAATGGCGCGATTTTACCCGCCGGTTTGAAACCACCCTAGAGAAAAATAGGGCAAAAAGATGGAGAACTGGGAGGTGACCCACTAATCTCTATGGTGCTGTAAGTTTGGGTAAATCCAATAGGTGGTGCAACACGTTTCTGTAAAACCAACAGAGGGCGCTGCAATGTTACTGTAGAAACCAATGGACAGCATGGCAGGTAGCTATACATAAACTATACAAAATCTGATTGGTTGCTGCTGCCGCCGCCATTTTTTTAAAAGGTACGCTCAGTTCTTTCATAGAGAACAAGAAGGTAGGTACTTACAATTCAGGTAGGTAGGTTCAGTTTGGGCCTGGGAGAGACTCCAGTGGAGACTGACGGAAAAATGGCTGCTTACAACCTGTGGTCCTTGTTTCGGGTGCGTTTGTCACCATCGATCTAATGTATCTTACTGCATAGATATATATCTAGCTATAAAAATAGATAGTTATATATCAATATAGATATTTCTAAAAATATCTAGCTTTACGTATAATTTAAACTTCTATAGTTATGGTTTTGTAAGGCTGAAAACAGACATACAGAATTTGTATTATTATCAGCATTATTCTTATAATTGCCATTGATGTTATTCCAGGGTCAGGTAATACACTGCATGAGGCTTTGACCAATTTTTACTATTTTAGGTAAAAAGCTGCATTGACTGCACTTCTGCATTTAGTGCGATATGGTAGGACTGCAAGCAAAGCCTGAGACAAGATCTTGGTGCGCCCCATGACAATACATATCAGGTAGGTATCCTGCCCTAGAGGTATGAAGGCACCATACAGCAGCACTCATCTGTAATCCAACCTGCAGGGACATTGTGTGCTGCTGTAATGCCCCAAAGTTACTGTAAGATTCTATTGCTTTACTGGTTTTTGCTTTTTTTGGTGTTTTTTATCTTTCATCCCAGTGCTACAAAGACCGAGGACAGAAAGTTCTGGCACTGAAATACTGTGATGAGGCTTCAGCCATGCCACCGGTTACTAAAGAGGTGAGGACTGTCAGTAGTAACGTGGTAACACAATTCAACTGTTATTTCAGCCATTAATTTACTGACCTACTCCACTGCTTACTGTATTGATTCTCTAGAATAGAGCCTCCATAGCCGCCTGTTCCCCATCTTCTATACTAGAAGCTAGAAGTGGTACAACGCAGTACTAGAGTCCCCTTGCCTGTCCTTATCTTCTCTTTTATCCAAGCTACAAGGCGTACAACAGGGTACTAGAGCCTCCATTCCCATCTGTATAACCTCTTGTATCCAAGCTAGAAGTGGTACAACAGGACACCAGAGCCTCCTTGCCCACGTTTCATGTTTTGTCACCAGCTGCTTCCTTTGGGTAAGTGAGAATAGTGAGAATTTTGGCCCATGTGAAAGGGGAATTACTGTATGCTAAACTGTTCATTTTCATTACCTTCTATGACATTTATGGAAATGACACGGCACAGATTATTGTTAGGGGTTCCATCATACTCCCCTTCTGTAGCCGCACCGCCTCCACGCTCCCCTCATGTAAGCCCACTTTCCTAGTGTAACCGTATTGTCACCACACCCCCCTTATGTAACCATACCGTCTTCACACTCCCCGCATGTAACCATACCACGGTTCGAAAAGTGTCATAATAGAGCCTTAAAGGGGTTCTGTCATTAAAAACAAAAAAATATACTGTATACTTACCGATTGCTCCCCAGGGAGCCTGCTTACCTCTTCTTCTTCTTATCCCAAATCTTCTCCTGGAGCCGCTTGTCACTTCGGTCACGTGACCTCCAGCAACCCGATTTTCCTCCATCCGGTCAAAAAGTGTACATTGCGCTACCTTCCGCTTCCTTCACTAGTGACGTATGCGTACATTGCCTTGTCAGGAAGCACGGAATGAAAGCAGCCGTGCGAGACAATGGCGCGACTGCGCACCCCGCACACGACTGCGCATGCAGCTATCCTGGAGATAGCTATAGTCTATGGAATATACACGGGCTTTAGCCTTGGCAGTCGTCGTCTTTAAAATCTATGTATAGCTACCTCCCATGCTGTCCATTGGTTTCTACAGTAACATTGCAGCGCCCTCTATTGGTTTTACAGAAACGTGCTGCACCTATGCTCCCTTTAATAAATGATCCCCAAATAGGGGACGTATCAGATGCAACACGCTCAGGCAGCACTCCGGGCGCACCCACAATGCTCTGAGGGAGCTGGAAGACCTTTGCATAGCCCCACCCAACGCTTTCTCAACCGCGCCCTCCCCCCTCCCCCTCACATCCTCCTCAGTCCTTCCTCTTGCACCGTGCTCACGCATCCTAGGCTTGCAGAGCCTGCAGGACTCGTCACCTCCCTACGCAGGATGGTTAAGCAGACGATGACACTAGAAGCAAGCACTAGTTTGCCTCTGAAGGTGCGTCCGTCGGTCGTTTTGAGAGATCTCTTTTGGTGGACGCATTTCGAGTGGGGACGGACGTAAACTTTTTCCCAAAAAAAGGAAAATTGGCTTCGAGCCCATAGGGCTTTATTGGCTTCCCCTGGGCTGGCATTAGTAGACCCTAGTAAGAATAAGAATAGATCAGCATGGTCATCTGAAGAAGTTAAAATGTACAGCAGGCCTTTTTTTTCCCCGCCATACATAAATAAATTCATCCATCCATCCATAACTATAGATTATATAGAGAAATAAATCTTGCTATTTGTATAGCGATAGATAGATAGATAGAGGGAGTAGATTATAGACATACATTATATCCACATGATAGATTTTAGATTATTTATATCTGTGTAGATTTTATCATCTATATTAATTAGATAATCCATAGATCTATTATCTATCTATCAATCAATAGATCTATTATATAATCAACATACATTATAGAATCTACATATATACATAATACAGCTTTATGTGTTTGTGTGTGTATGTATGTAGATATATAAATATATATATATATATATATATATATCATCTAAAATCTATCTTTAATCTATATGCACAAAATCTATATAATCTATATCTACATAATTAATAAATAAATAGATAGATTCATTCATTCATACTCATTCATTCATACATACATACATACATACACACTGTATGCAAATGAGCCAGGTGTCTGGCAGGCTGATGTCACTGCATTGTGATGTCATCAATTTAGAAGTATAAATACCGGACTTGGCAGCCATGTTAGTCAGTCTCCGCTGCAGCTCGGAGACGGGAGGTGGGGGAACCCCTATCTCCTCCGAGAAGCCACAGAACTGGACCCTTTTTTTTTTTAGCAGAGTGCATTTTTAATGCAGCACACAAGGGGGAGACAGCGGCCTACCAAAATCTACTGGGTCATATGACGTGGCTGGCGGTGGGCGGGGAAGCGGTTTTTACTCACTCTGAGGAGTAAAGCCCTGGGGACTGTGGACATGACAGCTCCTGGCGGAAGATGATGATTGGTATTTGTTTCGGGGGTGGGGGGAGAAAATTCCGGAATACTTATTGGGTGTCTCGTCTGAAGTTTTTGCATCTATGGTCGGGGAATGGGAGAGCCCAAATCTTATAGTTCCAGTGTATGTACAACCTTCCACGAGAGCGCGGGGACGTTACTAGTCTAAGTAAACGATGCGCATAAATGCCACAAATGTATTAACCCTTAATCGTACTGACCAGCAGATTGTGTGCCTTTAGGAAAAGCATAGGTGTACCGTCAGGTGTCACAATTGCAAACCGGCCCCTGCGGTGAGGGAACTCAGAGGCCCCCACCATATAAAGAATGTGCATGGAGTGCATTACTCCCTTGCCGCACTGCCTGTTGTGGGAGGGGGTGGAGGGTTGGCCAATGCAGTGTACAGCGCGGAGCTGGTTGATGACATCATCATTCTTCTGCTCCTGGCACCCGTGTGGTCTCCTCACACTACCAGACGCCTGTTTTGGGAGGGGTGGAGGGTCGGCCGACGCGGTGTACGGCGCGGAGTTGGATGATGACATCATCATGCTGCTCCTGGCGCCTGTGTGGTCCCTTCACACTGCCGCACGCCTGTTGTGGGAGGGGTGGAGTGTCGGCCGACGCGGTGTATGTAGTGGAGCCGGATGATGACATCATCATTCTTCTGCTCCTGGCACCTGTAGAGAGCATTGGTCCTGTTCCGGAGGGCTGGTCCCATGACTGTCATATTCTGACTGCCCTGTGTTTGTCCCCCCCCTTCCCCACGGCTCAGGGGTCAATGTATTTCTTGGAAGCCCCTTGAGAACATGGCCATATGAGGCCTGGTGAAGTGTAGTTCTTATTTTCCCATCTCTCGATGCCTGTGATGTATTCCAGCATTAATGCCCGGATACATTGTGTCCTGCAGGGGGCAGATTATCTCCATATCAAACACAACGCTTGGTTTTGGAAGTTCTTTTCCCATCCCTGCATTCAGCATCCCATAACTTCTGCATCTTCCCCGGTCAGAGGTAGGTGAGGCCTTGCTTTCTACGTGACGACCTTTTTGCCCCATTTTGGGTCCATACTTTTGATCACTTAGTATTTTGCCTCCATTTATTAGAGGTTTGTCTTTTTCTCCAGTTTTTCTGTGTTTGATAGTGTATTCAGTGTATTGTACAGGCCATTACGGATATGGTGATACCAAATATGGGGGTCTTCACCCCCCCTCCCATATGAAATAGAGGAAAATGCACAGAAAAGTTGAATATCTATATCTCTCTCTATAGGGGCCACAACAGCCATGATTATACAAGAGGCTTCTGTACCGCAATGCCTCATCAGTTACAGTAGTGATCATAGGTAATGGCAAGCAGGGACACCTGTTGTCATGGCAACCAATCGGCCCGCCACGATTACAAGGGCCAGACGACATAACATAGGGAGCATGCTCCCTCGGGGAATCCTCTACTTGCTGCCATCTCAACAGAATGTAGGAGTTTAATAGTAGGGATCGCTATCCTTATGTACCCTGCTGTAGCAGTGGGAAGCCCGCTATCGGATGGTGTGAGCTCAGCTTCTGATCCCACGCCATCCACATGATGTACGCTTGTGTCCTGTTGTGGCAAGTACCACACAGCCAGGACAGACGTACATCCGGTGGCATTAAGGGTTTAACCCCTTAAGAGATAACTTATGTCCTGGGTGGTTGGTACTTGCTGTAAACTCGTGGGAGCAGAATCTGAGATTGTACTATCCCACAGTGGGAGCTGGCTGGGACTGACAGCAATCTATGCTGATCGTGGCATGTAAAGGGTTCACAGAGGGAGCTGGCTGGGACTGACAGCAATCTATGCTGACCGTGGCATGTAAAGGGTTCACAGTGGGAGCTGGCTGGGGCTCACAGCAATCTATGCTGACCGTGGCATGTAAAGGGTTTATAGAGGGAGCTGGCTGGGACTGACAGCAATCTATGCTGACCGTAGCATGTAAAGGGTTCGCAGAGGGAGCTGGCTGGGACTGACAGCAATCTATGCTGACTGGGCATGTAAAAGGTTTACAGGGGGAGCTGGCTGGGACTGACAGCCATCTATGCTGACCGCGGCATGTGGAGGGAGCACAGAGGGAGCTGGCTGGGACTGACAGCAATCTACGCTGATCGCGACATGTAAAGGGTTTACAGAGGGAGCTGGCTGGGACTGACAGCCATCTTTGCTGACCGCGGCTTGTAAAGGGTTCACAGTGGGAGCTGGCTGGGATTGAAAGTAATAAATGCTGACCACGGCATGTAAAGGGTTTACAGAGGGAGCTGGCTGGGGCTGACAGCAATCTATGCTGACCGTGGCATGAAAAACATAGTAACATAGTATGTAAGGCCGAATGAAGACATTGTCCATCTAGTCCAGCCTGTCTATCCTACTGTGTTGATCCAGAGGAAGGCAAAAAACCCCAAGGCCAGAAGCCAATTAGCCCTTTTTGGGGGAAAAATTCCTTCCCGACTCCCTAATGGCAATCAGACTGTTCCCTGGATCAACCCCTAATAGTTCCTACCTGCCTGTATACCAGGATTGACACTTAACCTAATATTTATATCCTGTAATATCCTTCTTCTCCAGAAAGACATCAAGTCCCCTTTTAAACTCCTCTATCGATTTTGCCATCACCACTTCCTCCGGTAGAGAGTTCCACAGTCTAACTGCTCTTACAGTAAAGAACCCCTTTCTATGTTGGTGATGAAACCTACTTTCCTCTAATCGTAGCGGATGTCCTCTTGTTACCTTTGTGGTCCTGGGTGTAAACAGATCACGGGAGAGATCCATGTGTTGTCCCCTCATGTACTTATACATGGTTATTTGGTCGCCTCTTAACCTTTTTTCTAGAGTAAATAGTCCCAATTTGGATAGCCTCTCTGGGTATTCCAGTCCCGTCATTCCATGTATTAGTTTAGTTGCCCTTCTTTGAACCCCTTCAAGCACTGTGACATCTTTCCTGAGCACCGGTGTCCAGAATTGTACGCAGTATTCCATGTGAGGCCTGACAAGTGCCTTATATAGTGGAAGGATAATGTTCTCGTCCTTCGCCCCTATACCTCTTTTAATGCACCCCAAGACTTTATTTGCCTTTGCAGCAGCTGACTGGCATTGGTTACTCCAGTTTAGTCTATTATCCACTAATACCCCTAGATCCTTTTCCATATCACTTTTCCCTAGTGGTACCCCAATAAGTGAATATTGGTGACATCCGTTTCTCCTGCCCATGTGCATAGTCTTACATTTTTCAACATTGAACTTCATTTGCCATTTTTCTGCCCAAGCCCCCATCTTATCCAGGTCCGTTTGTAGCCGCACATTGTCCTCCGTTGCATTAATTATATTGTATAATTTTGTGTCATCTGCAAATATTGATATTTTGCTGTGCAGCCCCTCTATCAGGTCATTAATAAATATGTTGAACAGAGTGGGGCCTAATACTGAACCCTGTGGCACCCCGCTAGCGACTGTGGTCCAATCAGAGTACGAACCATTTATTACCACCCTCTGCTTTCTATCGTTGAGCCAATTTTTTACCCACTTACACACGTTTTCGCCCAGTCCGAGCTGCCTCATTTTGTATATTAGCCTATTATGTGGCACAGTGTCAAAGGCTTTAGAGAAGTCCAGATATACAAGATCAATAGATTCCCCCTGGTCCAGCTTAGAGCTTACTTCATCGTAGAAACTGATCAGATTTGTCTGACATGAGCGACCCTTCATGAATCCATGCTGGTGAGGAGTTATTCCCTTAATCTCCTTGAGGTACTCATCGATGGCGTCTCTCAGAATCCCCTCGAAAATTTTTCCTGTTACTGAAGTGAGACTTACTGGCCTGTAGTTACCAGGCTCACTTTTGCTCCCTTTTTTGTAAATTGGAACCACGTTGGCAATGTGCCAGTCCAATGGTACTACTCCGGTCTTGATAGTGTCTAGAAATATTAGGTATAGCGGCCTAGCTATCTCGTCACTTAGTTCCTTTAGTATCCTTGGGTGTAATCCATCTGGGCCCGGTGATTTATCAATTTTAGTTTTCTTTAGACGCTTCCGCACCTCCTCCTGCGTTAGGTATGAGATATTTTGTGAGGGGTTCGTTTTATTCCCCTGCATCTCGTGTGGCATTTCCTTTTCTTTGGTGAACACACTTGAGAAGAAGCTGTTTAGTAGATTTGCTTTCCCTTCGTCATCATCAATGATTTCTCCTGCATTGTTTTTTAAAGGGCCAGCGCTCTCCCTGCAAATCCTTTTGCTGTTTATGTAGTTGAAAAATAGCTTCGGGTTGTTTCTGCTCTCTTTTGCGATCCGTCTTTCTGCTTCCTCCTTGGCAGTTTTGATCGTATCTTTGCATATTTTGTTTTTTTCCCTGTATGATTTTAGCGCTTCTTCGCTGCCTTCTTGCTTTAGTAGTTTGAACGCTTTCTTCTTTTCGTTTATTGCCCCTCGTACCGTCTTGTCGAGCCTCATTGGTTTCCTTTTAGCTGAGTTTCTTTTATTTTTAAAGGGAATGAACTGCTCACATGAGGTGATTAGGATCCTTTTGAACTTTTCCCATTTTTCCTCCGTACTGATATTTTTGAGGATGTTGTCCCAATTAATGTTACCGATAGTAGTTCTAAGCTCATCAAATTTTGCTTTACTAAAGTTTAGTTTCTTTGCCACTCCCTGATAAGGCTTCCTATTGATTGACAGCTGGAAGTTGATTATATTGTGGTCGCTGTTCCCCAAGTGCCCCTCAACCTGAACCCCCCTTATACGTTCCGGTTTGTTAGTTAGTACTAGGTCCAGAATGGCCCTCCCTCTTGTTGGTTCCTGCACAAGTTGGTTCAGGTAATTGTCTTTAATTACTCTCAAGAACTTATCACCCCTGTGAGATTTGCAGGTTTCGTTCTCCCATGTTATATCTGGGTAATTAAAGTCCCCCATGATAATTACTTCGTTTCGTTTTGACACCTCTTCTATCTGCCTTAGTAGTAAGTCTTCAGTTTCTTCTGTTGCTTTTGGTGGTCGATAGAAGACCCCTATCAGGATTTTGTTATTTTTTCCTCCCTGTATTTCTACCCACAGAGATTCCACCTGTTCGTCTCCTACCCCTATATCCTCCCGTAGCCTCGGCTTCAAGTTCGATTTGACGTACAGACATACCCCACCCCCTTTCTGGTTCCTTCGGTCTCTTCTGAAGAGATTGTACCCCTGCAAATTCACCGCCCAATCGCACTTATCATCAAGGTTTACAGAGGGAGCTGGCTTGGGCTGACAGCAATCTATGCTGACCGTGACATGTAAAGGGTTCACAGAGGGAGCTGGCTGGGGCTGACAGCAATCTATGCTGACCGTGGCATGTAAAAGGTTTACAGAGGGAGCTGGCTGGGGCTGACAGCAATCTATGCTGACCGTGGCATATAAAGGGAGCACAGTGGGAGCTGGCTTGGGCTGACAGCAATCTATGCTGACCGTGGAATGTAAAGGGTTCACAGTGGGAGCTGGTTGGGACTGACAGCAATCTATGCTGACCGTGGAATGTAAAGGGTACAATGGTGTCGCATCTGTAAGAAGTCCCCGCGCTGCACGCAGATGGCGCAGAGCGGTGCAGTTGGGGCCGCGCCATGTCCGCTAGGTGCTGTTATTCACCCGCCCCTCCAGCCTCCTGTGCGGCAGTAGCCATGCATGAAGACTCGGCCTGCGCTGTGCAGCTGCTTCTGTTGTGCGCATAAACCTCTCCATTTATGACCCCACTAGTCCCAGCGAAGACTAGAGAGCCCTCCCCATTACCCACAATGCCCCAGCGGAGACTATGGCCCGACCATTACCCACAATGCCCTGGTTAAAGCAGCTGTAAACACTAATGCCCACTAGAGATATGATAGCCTCATCTGCTGGATGTGCAGCTCTGCCTGCAGGAACTGAAGTCCGGCCACCGCACCCACCCCAAAAGACATGAAGTTCAGAACTGCTGCGTTAAAAAACTAGACCCCTTAACGAATTCTTCTAGGGCTGTGCTGCGTATTTTGACCCACAGTATTTGAATGAATCTGAGCAAAGCAAAAGGAAAAAATTACAATTTTAATTTTTTGGGCAATTGTGTCATTTTAAAAGCATTTTTTTGTACAGTGTACATAGGAATGAAGACTTTCACTCCAAAATGGATCCCCGTTTGTCCCGTGTTCAGAAACCTACCCATTGTGGCCCTAATATTATGACCGTATGCACAACAGGGCCCAAACCGAAAGGCGCATCAAACGTCAACTGTGTCTTAACATTTACGTAATCGCCATTATCCATCGGATAACAGCGATCACATGACCGGGGACCGCTCACTGCGGCCCTCAGTCACTGCTCCAGGCTCTCGGCTACCTTTAGTAGCCAGGAGTAAGGAGACTTTAAATTTACCAGGCCCTCTGCAGCTTCTGCGCTTGCGTCCACCATCTTGCTGATGGGCATATGCGCTCACATGGACCATGCTCCATTTTCGTGCGGGAGACCAAAATCGGAATTTACTCACCTGCTCCGGATCTTCCCTTCGCCGCGGCTGGCTGTATAACATATCCAGTCGTGTAACGATCACAATAAAGCTGCGCTGCGAACACACAGGATAGATGATGTATACTCACTTAGGAGAGGGGAGTGTCAGCCTCCCCCCTCAGGAGTCCGAGATGGCTCTAAACAATTGTTAACTCCGAAGACTACCTCCACCAGAATCGAAAGTTGCTTCCTCACGATCCAATATCAGGAAATAGTTTTTATTATTAAACAAACACAAATAGGTCCCTTTTTGAGGGGACCCGGCATATACATACAACGCGTTTCGGCTGTTGGAAGCCTTTTTCAAGTATATCCTGCCACTCATAGATAGCTAACTTAAATATAAAATTACTAGACATACAATTCAATCACCTGGAAGAGCCACGTTGTATCGGGCGAAGTATACATCCTGGCGTGCGTCCCTGCATTGCCACCGGCTCACGCGTCATAATAACGCTGCTGGAGGACCTGTGATGATGCCGAAAAGTGGGCGGAGCAAGCGGTCACATGACTGGCAATGTCATGTGACACCGCAGATGGAATTGACAGTGAGGAGGTCACGTGACTGGCACTGTCATGTGAGCGGCACAGACACGGCACATTACGTATGGGGGTTCACAGCGGGAGAGGTGGGCTAGCCGTCACCTATTATCCCGGCTGACATGTAAAGCTCCTTCCCATGTAATAACATGATAGGCATCCTATAATGTGATACACCATGACATATCAAAAAAGGCCCATTATATAAATATATATATAAATATATATATATTATATAAATATATAAATTATATAAGTGATTTTTTTTAAAATGGAGCATGAAAAAATCTGGACCATGCTCCATTTTCGTGCGGGAGACCAAAATCGGAATTCACCTGCTCCAGATCTTCCCTTCGCCGCGGCTGGCTGTATAACATATCCAGTCGTGTGAGACCGGCCTTCGGTAGATCACTACCTTTTTATCACGTGACCAGGGACAGCTCAACGAGACCACCGATCACTGCTCCAGGCTCTCGGTGACCTTTGGTAGCCGGGAGCACAGAGATTTAAAATTTACCGGGCTCCCCAGCTGCTGCGCATGTCTCTGGCATTTTAAGGCAGGTTCATGCGCAGAAGCCGGAGAAGGTCCACGGAGGAGGATCACATTGAGGTTCAAATACGGAGGCCTCCGGTAAGAAGTTTCACCGATCTAAGAGGGGAGATTAAACTTCAACTTTTTCTTAACTTTTACATGATTGCCGCTATCCAACCGAGGATAAGGATCCCGGGGGACATCTCTGGAGGCCTATAGAAATATTGTCACCTTCCTTTACGGATTGGATTCGTTACGGAATGGATATCCATTGGCTAACGGCAATCACGTGACTGGGGACCATGTACTGCGGCCCACCATGAAATCTCCAGGCTCTCGGCTATGTTTGGTAGCCAGGAGCAGGGATATCTTAAATTACTCAGGCAAACTGCGGCTCTTGCATCGGCCAACGTTGACGACGGGCGCGTGCGCAGAAGCCGAGGTGAGGTCCAAGGGTAAATCCGGGGGCCTTAGGTATGTAATTACATCTCCCCTCACGAATATGAGCGAAGATTACATTTTACCATTTTTTAACTTTGTTTACTTTTAAGGGTGACTGGTGGTCGCGCCAACAGCAGGGAGCTGTCATGTCCACAGCCCCCAGGGCTTTAATCCCCAGAGCAAGTGTCTTTTTACGGCCCTGGAGATTAAAGGCCGCTTAGGCAGGAAGTCACTAAGGGGTTAAGGAGCAAACAGACTTCGTCACTAGGGCCGCTCTCACACAGACAGTTTTTACAGCGTTTAGCTCGGCGTTTGAAAAGCCACGGTAAACACTGTAAAACACCTCCATTGATTTCAGTGGAGCTTCTCAGTGATGTGGATTTATTTTGGGGTCTACGGCGTAATCAATAGGAATGTTTGTACCCTTCCAGATTTATGTTCAGAGATTGTGCGCACAATGTAAGAGATCACACGGAGACAAGACTGTCAGTGAAGAAAGTCTTCCTGACTGTTTATTAGTAGGCGTATAGCATCTTATATAGCATGATGAGTTAATTGCCCTTTATGGGCAGCAGGAAGCAATACGTGGTTGGGAATCAAAGCATGGGATTGGGTGGTCCAAATATGGTCTTTTTCCATACGGTCCTGCGTGAGTTGCTGTAGTCATGGACGTCCGACATCACGTGGTTTCAGGTACAAAATCAGCGCCATCTCTCCGAGTTTGATGGAGAGGGCAGGGGCGAGAATGAGCAATGTGTCGTCAAATGACGCCTGAGGGTTATGTGCAGGTAAAATGTGTCCTGAGGTTATGAGCGTGTGTTTCTATAATGCTGCATATTCTGATGACGGTTAGCAGTAATGAAACTGTCTGTTTTACTAACTGTCCCTACACTACCCCGCAGCCCTCAACGGTTGACCCTCCTCGACCTCCCAGATCGAGGCAGGCCCATCGAGCAAGCTAAGGCAAGCTCTCCGGGTCTACCACAGGGTTTTTCACAGCCCTTGCGACTGGACCACAGCTAGCCTGAGTCCCCTGTATTAGTTTAGTCGCTCTTCTTTGAACCCCCTCCAATACTGTAACATCTTTCCTGAGCACCGGTGATGAAATAAGAACATCTAAAATCTATTTGGTATCTTCGTGTCCATAACAATTTGAACTCTCAAAAAATCTGCATCATTTATGTTGTCAGAAAAAAAGCCAAAATGTCAGAATTGTACTTTTTGGGTCATTCAATTCCCCCCCCCCCCCAAAAAATATCATAAAAAACGTCCACGGTCCAAGGGTAAATCCGGGGGCCTTAGGTATGTAATTGCATCTCCCCTCACGAATATGAGCGAAGATTACATTTTACCATTTTTTAACTTTCTGTTGACTTTTAAGGGTGACTGGTGGTCGCGCCAACAGCAGGGAGTTGTCATGTCAAGCACTGAGCTCCCATGAACGGCGGAGTCGTAGTCATGCAATGAGACTAGTGCTACGTGACCAAGATCGCTGTATAGCCCTGCGACCTCACACTCTCGGGCCGGCTTCACACCACCGGTTTCCTATTGTTCAATCCGCAGTCGTCGTCCACACGGAGGATCTGCAGCAAATCACATGCATTGAAAGATACATACTACTGCTACTTCCTTTACACTCGCGGTCATCTGCATTACAGAATCTGCAGGAACGCAGGGTCGCCGGCTGGGGTAACGGCCAGATTCTGCTGTGGTATCCCGCAATCGGAATGTGAAGCGGTTGTGTGCAGCTGGCCTTACTGAAGACAATGTAGTTGCGATACAACTCACAAGTAGCTGCGACCAATATATTGCAAAAATCCAACCTCGGTGAGGTTTTAGCACTCTATAGGTTGTGGGAACTTGCGCGACCCCATTGATATATTTGAGAATGCAAGTTCACAGGGCTGCACAGCGATCTTTGGTCACATGACCCATGTCATGGCGAAAGACTCCATAGAGCTCCAGCCTTAGGGCTCATGTCCACGATTGTGTTCTCACCGCAGAGACGCAGCGTTTTACGCATACCACCGTGGGCTCTTCGGCCAGATTCACACAGATGTATTTGCGTAGCATATTACGCATGAAAAATATACATGCTAAATACACGTCAGTAGAACCCGCTGATTGCAGCGAGTTCCTTCACATAAGTGTATTTTGCATGCGCATTTTGTCCAAAAAAAAAGCAGTCCCCTTTATTTTCTCGTGCATTTCTGCAGGGGAAGAACATGTATTATTCTAATTACACTAATTGCCTATTTCAATAAATGGCGGCATGGTTGCGTGTTTTTTTGCGCTTGCAAATGTGCTTGATTCATGCTAACAAAAGTACAGTAAGGGCCGCTTCACACAAACATATTTGTTTCAATGGGTGCCTTCAGAATTCTCTTTACAATATAGTTGCGTATAGGCTGCGGGTATATCCGCGACCACGGAGCACAATAGGCTCTATGCTGCGGATATCCGCGGTAAAATAGAACCTGCTGCGTTCTCTTTTCTGCTTCCATGGGTGGAAATTCTGCAGGAAATCCGGCAGCGGAATTTCCGCCCGTGTGCACGGGGCCTAAGGCTGCTCTAAGACGTGCGTTCAGAAAACACAGCTTAAAATCGTGGGTTTTTTACCTCAATTTTGAGCAGCACTTTTGAACGCATGGTAAAGCGGTTTTAATGCACCCCACAATTGTGATGGGTGGGGAGGTGCGTTAGAAAACGCAAATACAGGACAGATAGCGCTTAAAAATCACCGCTTCCGAGCTCACGTCTGAGTAATCGCATTCAAATCAATAGAAACAGTATACCGCAATAAAAAGCGGTGTGTGTGTGTGATTCTCATCTAGCGCAGGAAACGCGTTAATAGGGCTAATTCATGTATGGAAATTCGTTTTGCAGCTTTCCTAGCTATCCTCCGGCACGGCTACTTACCCGAAGTGATGCGAGGCGGTTTTGAGATAAAAATGCCTCACATCCGCGGGGAAATTGCATGTTGGCGAGGGAGTGATTCACGGCCCGATATCGCACTCGTCCGTGTGACGTTAGCTTTATAGTTTGGGGGATAGTTCTGGTATACACGCTGATTTTGTAGCATAGATGCGCTGTGAATTGAGGTGAATATATATTTTGGCAAGTCAGTCAATGGAGCTAAAAGAGGAGTCAAGGCATGATCTACTGACTTAGGGCTAATGCCCACGGATGGATTTCTGCCGCGTTTCATGAACCTAATAATAGCTTACTGCCTTTAAATGTTCACACATCATGAAAGAAATCGTGCCATGTTCTAATTGCCACGGGAAAACGCGCAGCCGGCGTCCATTGCAGTGAATTGAAGCCATGCATCACGTGATACATGGCGGAAGTATAGCATGATTACGCGTTTTTTTTGTTTTTTTTCAGCCTCACTGCGGCTGTAGATTGCTGCGCCCGTGTGAAGGAGTCCTAAAGAATATTTAACATTAAGCAAAAACTAGTGCCAGATTCTTGACAAGCACACAAGCTACCGCTAATCTCTGCGCCAAAACTATGCCAAATGATTGTGCCCCAATACCTTTACCTTACTTATATTTGTTACTGTATTACTTTATTATTGCAACACACTGTATGCAAATGAGCCAGGTGTCTGGCAGGCTGATGTCACTGCATTGTGATGTCATCAATTTAGAAGTATAAATACCGGCAGCCATGTTAGTCAGTCTCCACTGCAGCTTGGAGACGGGAGGTGGGGGAACCCCTATCTCCTCCGAGAAGCCACAGAACTGGACCTTTTTTTATTTTTAGCTGAGTGCATTTTTAATGCAGCACACAAGGGGGAGACAGCGGCCTACCAAAATCTACTGGGTCATATGACGCGGCTGGCGGTGGGCGGGGAAGCGTTTTTTACTCTATCTTCCGCTGTGCTACAGCGGAAGATAGCGTGACGGACGGCTTCCATTGACTAGAATGGAGGCCGGCCACGCGTACACCCGCGGCAAATAAAGCATACCGCGGGTGAGGTCGGGTGATTTCACAGTGCGGAATTCCGCGATGGAATTCCGCACCGTGAGCATTGAGCTATTAGGTTCAATAGAACCTAATAGCTGCGGGCAATGCAGCGTATTACGCAGCGGAAATCCCTCCGTGGGAAGGAGCCCTAACTTTAGCCAGCAGAAGGCGCCATAGTATAAGGCAGAAAAAGAAAAGCCCCTAGGCAACCCCGAATCCAAAATTGGATTGCAGAGGGTTAAAGAGGCCCTATCCTTTTTAGAACGACGGGGTAAAATCATACGTCCTGATCAGCCCCGCCCCTGACACGTTGGCACTTTGCGATAAATAAGTGGGTTTTGTGTTGCAGTTTGGGTACCCAGTCTCTAAAAGGTTCGCCATCACTGATATAGAGGAAGCCCCGACATGTTGGACATGTTGGATACACATGGGAGTGCAGCGCCAAAAACACATGGAACCGTAGTGAGAGGAAAAACAGTGTGAAAATGGCCTTATAAAGATATATTTTTACATTTAGGCTGGATTCCGACGAGCTTACGCATATTTGCACAGACAAAGAAATAACACGCAACGATTATCTCAGCTAGTGAAATAGACAATTAGTATAATATGCGTTCTTTCCCTATGAGAATGTGCGAGAAAATATAGTATGCTGCGTATTTTTTTGTGCGATCGAAATGCACAATGTATGTACGTACGTGCGTGTATGTATGTAAGTACGTGCGTGTATGTATGTACGTACGTGCGTGCATGTATGTATGTATGTACGTACGTGCGTGTATGTATGTACGTACGTGCGTGTATGTATGTACGTACGTGCGTGTATGTGTGTACGTGCATGTATGTATGTACGTGCGTGTATGTACGTGCGTGTATGTATGTACGTATGTACATGTGTTTATGTATGTACGTGCGTGTATGTACGTACGCGTGTGTACGTACGTGTATGTATGTACGTACGCGTGTGTACGTACGCGTGTGTATGTACGTACGCGTGTGTACGTACGCGTGTGTATGTACGTACGCGTGTGTACACGTACGTCGAATTTGGACAATAGTATGCTGTGCATACTAACATAACATTAGGGCCACAATGGGTACATTTCTGAAAACAATACAAACAGGGGTATCCATTTTGGGGTGTCAGTGCACATGAAAATGATTTTGGGGGAAAAAATTTTAGAATAGCACATTACCCGAACACTTTTTTTTTTTTTTTAATCTAAATTGCATTAATTCCTGAAAATGTGGGATCTAAATAATGTGGCGCGCATGCGCAGAAGCCGGCGAGCCCGGCAAATTCAAAATCTCCCTGCACCCGGCTGTCACAGATAGCCGAGTGCAGGGAGATATGACTGGGATAACGGTGATCATATAAAGTTAAAAAGTAAAAAAAAAAAAAAGTTAAAAGTTTAAAAAGTTAAAGTTTCATCTCCCCTTACGGATCGTATCCGTAAGGGGGATGAAATTACGTACCCAAGGTCCCGGATTTGTTCCCTGGTGGGATGTTGATCCGTGGACCTTACCCCAGCTTCTGCGCAAAAGTGAAAGATTGCCCAATAAATGTAACATCTCCCTGCTGCTGGCTACCAAAGGTCGCCAAGAGCCTGGAGATGTCACGGGGAGCCGCGGTATACGGTTACTGGTCACGTGATCGCCGTTATCCAATGCATAATGGCGATCACGTAAAAGTTCTTTAAAAAGTGGCAGTTTCATCTCCCCTCACCGAAGCGATCGGTGAGAGGAGATGAAACATCTTCTCGGAGGCTTCCGCATTTGAATCCAGATGCGATTATCCTCCATGGATCCTGCCAGCTCCTGGGTATGCGCCCGCCGGCAAAATGCCGGACACATTCGCAGGAGCTGGGGAGCCCAGGAAATTTTAAATCTCCTTGCTCCCAGCGACCAATGGTTGCTGCGTGCTTGGAGCAGTGACCGGGGGCCTCGTTGAGCGGTCCCCGGTCACATGATAAAGTAGCGAACTAACATTAGGCCGGTCACACATGACCGGAGAGGAATTACGGGTTCTGCATGCGCTTGATCAACGGTAATCCACGGATCAATCGCATGCATTGGATTACACAATTCCCCCCAATTAGCGGGTCGGAATTGCGTAATCCACTCGCAGAAACCACACACACATATATACACACACACACACACAAGGCTCTCACCCTGCAGCTGCTCCTCCTCAGCGATGCTCTCCTTGCTGCAGAGATCATGTTCTCTGCACTCCCCTTCCCTCCTCCGCGGCCGTTGTCAGTCTGCTATCGGCACTCCTCTATTACTGTCTGCATTAGACAGAACAAGCCGAGAGCAGACTGCCTACTGACAGCAGCACTCCCCACCAGGCACACAAACAGCAGCGGGGGAGGGGCGGCCCACAAAGGACACAGAAGAACTGGCAGTATCTCAAGAGCCCTGTAGCCCCCCATGCTCCCCCTATTCATCACCCTCAGGGGCAAACACAAGGGGCCCACGCCAGCACCCTCCACCAGACTCACATTGCGAAGAGGAGCAATGGGATTGGCGCGCACACCTGCGTTCACTCCCCACCAAAAGAGATCTGGACGAATCTCTATATAAGCTCGAACAATCCCACAAAAGAGACATTACAGGTCTACAAAAAGACATCCTGCACGTAGGTCAACGCCTTGGGGAAGTGGAGGAAATACAGGAAAAGCTAATTGACACTGTCGACTCGCACAGAAAGGTCATCCAAGCACAGTCGGCCCAAATTTCGGAGTTGTTTCTTCACTTAGACGACCTTGAAAACCGCCATAGGCGGAACAATTTGCGCATAAGAGGCCTAGACGAAAGGGTCGAGCACAACCAACTTGCCACCTGGGCACAAAAATTCTTCAACGACTTACTGAAACGCCCACCAGAAGACCTCATAGAGATCGACAGAATACACCGCACTCTGGGCCCGCGCTCCGCAGACCCCGCAAGGCCGCGAGATGTAGTGTGCAGAGTGCACTTCTTCCAGGAGAAAGAACAGATAATGAGAAGCGCTAGAGATGCTGGAAATCTACACTACAAGGGGTCCCCCATTCTCATCCTACAAGACCTTTCCCGCCGCACACTTCAACAAAGAAGAGCACTAAAACCACTACTGACGGCGCTGAGAGATAAGGACATTCTATATCAATGGGGCTACCCCTTCCAACTGCAGGCGCGCAAAGGGAACAAAAGAGCAACCTTTAGGTCCCTGGGGGATCTGCCCAATTTCCTGCACACATTCGAACTCCCGATGATTGACTTACCGGACTGGCCCAGACACGTAGGGGCGCTGGCTCCCGCTGTGGGCTCCCCATGGCAAAGAGCCAGCGACAAAACCAAACGCTGACAACCCAGACCCTCTCTTCTGAGATGCCGACCAACTGTCAAGAGACAAACGCAAGCCGACGTCCCCGCTTGCCCACCCGCTCCAGAGACCCGCTGAGACATCACTAACGCTCCTGAGAACGGAGCCACTAAGCTATAGCCTTAAAATGTTATATTTGTTCTAGCCGCGGCCGTAACGGGGCACAGCTCCGATGCCAGGTTTCGTTCGTTCCCCAGCAGAGGGTGCAGCCCGGGCGCTGCCACGTAAGGTGTTTTCCTTAAACTGCACTGAGGAAAGTTTAATGGGGCCTCACCCCATATATGTTATATTTCTCCTGTCTGTTTCTGTGTTGTTCTTTCACCCCCCCTTCCCACCTCTCCCACTTGTGCCTTACCCCCCCCCCCCCCACACCCTAAGATTGGTCACCTAGCATTCCAAAACACGCTCACTCAACTACTAGAGATATGGCCAACGTAACAGTCTGCACTTACAATGTTAAAGGCCTGAACACTCCGGGGAAAAGAAGCCAAGTTCTGTATCACTTACATAAGAAAAAAATAATGGTAGCCTTACTGCAAGAGACCCACTTTAAAGCAGACAACATTCCACGCTTTTCCTCTAAATTCTACACCACGTGGGTCCACAGCCCGCACCCCACAAAAAAGGCGAGGGGGGTCTCGGTGGCACTACACAAGTCCTTCCAACATGAGGTGATCGATCAAATGGTCGACCCACAGGGCCGTTACATCTTCTTAAAACTAGAGGTCATGAATTCAATAATCTCAATTGCTAACATTTATTTCCCCAATCAGGACCAGATCTCCTTCGGGCTGACAACTTTGAGAAAACTGGCTGACTTCGCCGATGGCTCTGACGTGATCCTAGGCGGCGACCTTAATCTAGTGATGGACCCAGGACTGGACTCGTCGGTTGGTAAGTCCCCCATCTCCCACGCAGCACGTCGCACATTCAAAAAAGAACTAGATAGGCTGAGGTTGGTGGACCTGTGGAGGATTTTGCACCCCGGGGTCAGGGACTATAGCTTCCATTCGGCGGTGCATAACAGCTACAGCCGAATAGACCACCTTTTTATATCCCACAGACTGTTGGACCATGGCCCCTCGTGCTCCATAGGCCCCTTCCTGTGGTCAGACCACGCCCCTATCTATGGGGGTCTCTCTAGAGTGGGAGGACCTCCCAAAACATTTCAGTGGAAACTCAACGACAATTTGCTTAACGACGCTGTCTGCGCCGGAGACATCAAAAAAACAATAGAGATGTTCGCGGAAACACACAGGGAGGACCACACAGACCCCCCCATTAAATGGGAGGCCCTGAAGTGCGTCCTACGAGGCGTCTTCATCTCCCATGGATCCCGCTTAAAAAAAGACAGGTCAGCAAAACTGAAAAGACTCTTAGAAGAATTACAGACAAAAGAGAGACTAAACAAAGGTAGACCCACAGAGAACACGAAAGTGGAAATCTCCACAATTCGTCAACAAATCCTCTCGATACTCGACCAAAGGACACTAGGATTCAGAGACAAGATGCGCAGATGCGCGTTCGAGTATGGAGATAAATGTGGGAAATGGCTCTCAAAGACCCTACACCCCAAGGCCCCCCTGACTTATATCCCGAAAATACAAAAGCGACAGGGAGGAGTAGCCCACTCAACTACCGAAATTCTCGAGGCCTTCCGCGAATACTATAGCAGCCTATATAACATAGAGAGAGACCCCGCTCGGACCCCGAGGGACAGTGAAGTCGAGGAATACCTAGACAGCCACGCTCCTGGACCTATAGATCCAGAAGCGTCCGCGGAAATGGAAGAGGACTTCTCCCCCACAGAAGTCTCAGCCCTCATCAAAGAGCTAAAAGTAGGCAAGAGCCCGGGCCCAGACGGACTGACCCCAAAATTCTATAAACTATTCAAAAACGAATTAGCCCCATTGCTGACCAATTCTTTCAATGCAATAAACAGAGGCTGCCCCTTCCCGACTCAGGCCTTGCAGGCACACCTGGTCGTAATACCCAAACCGGGAAAAGACGCTACGGAGTGCGGTAGTTACAGGCCTATTTCACTCCTAAACGTAGACGTTAAACTTTTCGCCAAGTCAATCGCCACCCGACTTCAGCCATACATCCCGAAACTAATACATAGAGACCAGGTGGGGTTTGTCCCGGGAAAAGAGGGGAGGGACAATATAATAAAAACCATGTCACTGATCTCGCGGGCCCGACAAGAGAGGTCTCCATTAGGCCTTATGGCGGTCGACGCCGAAAAGGCCTTCGACAGGGTCGGATGGAGGTTCTTAGAGGGCACACTGGGGAGAGTGGGACTGGGGCCCCGCATGAGGGAGTGGATTATGGCGCTATACGGGAACCCCTCGGCGAGGATCAGAATCAACGGCGCCCTCTCAGATAACATCCCCATACGAAACGGAACGCGACAGGGCTGCCCGCTGTCCCCCTTTTTATACATATTGACGATGGAGTCCCTGGCCAACGCCATAAGAAAAAACGATGCCATAAGAGGGGTTAAACTGGGCCAGAGGGAGCTTAAACTCTCTTTATTCGCAGACGACCTCCTGCTATATTTATCCTGCCCGAGAATAGGGATCCCGGTTCTTCTGCAGGAATTCGACAAATTTAGTGCGATTAGCAACTTCAAAATCAACCTGCAAAAAACCGAAATGCTAAATATCTCCCTCCCAAGGGACGAAGCACACTCCCTACAGGAACTTTTCCCACTCAAATGGCAATCGAAATCCCTCAAATACTTAGGAATACAACTGCCGGAAGACCCCGCAAACGTATACGACCTAAACTTTAAACCCTTCCTAACAAACTTAGAGAGAGACCTGGGGAAATGGAGTCCCCTCTTCCTATCCTGGGCGGGAAGGGTGAACGCGGTCAAAATGGACGTCTTACCAAAGTTCCTGTACATATGCCAAGCATTCCCCATAAAACTGCACAGGGCCTATTTTAAGCACATCCGCTCCCTGATTACTAAGTTTGTCTGGCGAGGCCGCAGTCCCAGACTTAAATACAGAACCCTGACCAGAGACAAACCCAGGGGAGGCCTGGGCCTCCCAGACTTTTCACTGTATAATAAAGCTAACATAGCGAACTGCGTGCTAAACCTGCTCAGGAACCGGAGCTCCAAGCTCTGGGTTGAACTAGAATACAACCTAGATGCCAGGTAGACGCAGGGAGTATTCTGGATCCCGCAGACCTTAATTAGGCGCCTTACAGTAATGTCCCCACTGCTGAACCAGCTAACAAGAGCCTGGTCGGGCTTTGCAAGGGATACAGAACTGATCTCAGTGCCAGGCCCCTTCACACCTCTACTAGCTAACCCCCAATTTGAGGCCTTCCTACACCGAAAAACCCTAGCGACCACGTCAATAAACCCCGCGCCACGACTAACAGACGTAATGACAGGAGACAATCTGAAACCACTGACGGAACTATTTGAAGGACGCATCGTTCCACCAGGGACGTGACTAGAATACTTCCAGCTGAGGAGTGCGATAGACACCCTGGGTCCTGAGTCCCGGGGGGCGGAAGACCCCACTGACTTTGAAAAATTGTGCATGTCCACAGCCCCCATCAGCCACCCAATCTCAGTACTTTATAAGATGATGCTGGACCGGGAGATGGGGGATGGTCCCCTAGACTTTGTCCACGCGTGGGAAGAAGAATTGGGAAGGCACCTGCAGCCGAATGATTGGGTCAAACCGTTTGCCCTGACACACAAGGGGTCGGTATACTCCAGACTCCAAGAACTAAATTTTAAAATAATCTCTTGCTGGTACAGAACCCCAGCCAGGGGTTGCCAATGAGCAACCAGTTTTTCAGTCTTTATTTTTGTGCATTCCTGGGATCAGAACTATAAGGGGACTAAAGTACATTCGTGTGAAGGAGCCCTCGGCGCAATTTTATGCATATGAGAGCGAATTTGCTTACCCCCTTAGACTCTAATGGAATATCGGGAGCGCAAATGCACGTAAAAATCATTGCGGTTTCTGCGACCGCTTTTCTGCTAAATTTAGCACGCCGTGTGAAAGAGGCCCTAGGGCTTCGGCAGACGAGTGTACACGCCAAGACTATTGTCGCAGTGGAGCGTATTTGTGCATAAACAAGGTTTACAGTAATCGGGTTGCGCTTGAAATGCCAGTTCACATGCGCGTTCACCCCTTTCCGTGGCATACAGTGGCGATGGTCATCTTCTCCCTGCGACGGCCGCCGGGTCACAACCCTTTCCTGTCATTTTTGTATATAAAACGCAGAAAGATGAGGTGAGAAACACCCTTAGGGTCAGGGGCGTACCTAAAGGCTCAAGGGCCCGGGTGCAAAAGTTCAGCTCAGGGCCCCCCCTTACCTTTCTCACCGCGTACCCATACCTAAATCATGCTGCATACAGCTGCAAAACGAATTTCCATACATGAATTAGCCCTATTAACGCGTTTCCTGCACTAGATGAAAATCACACACACACACACCACTTTTTATTGCGGTATACTGCTTCCATTGATTTGAATGCGATTACTCAGACGTGAGCTCGGAAGCGGTGATTTTTAAGCGCTATCTGTCCTGTATTTGCGTTTTCTAACGCACCTCCCCACCTATCACAATTGTGGGGTGCATTAAAACCGCTTTACCATGCGTTCAAAAGTGCTGCTAAAAATTGAGGTAAAAAACCCACGATTTTAAGCTGTGTTTTCTGAATGCACGTCTTAGAGCAGCCCTAGGCCCCGTGCACACGGGCGGAAATTCCGCTGCCGGATTTCCCGCAGAATTTCCACCCATGGAAGCTGCTATAGGATTGCGTTAGAAAACGCAATCCTAGGCAGACGGCCGCGGTTTGTCCGCGCGAAATCACACGTGGAAAACAAACCGCGGCATGCTCTATTTCTGTGCGGGGTTCGCAGAGCCCCACACAGAAACGTCACTCCCCGGCCGCTGGCACCGGTCTGCGCATTTAGGACGGCAACTCCCACAGCCTAGAAGTTTGTATGATCTAGAGCACAGGTGTCAAACAATGCCCGCGGGCCGAATCCGGCCCGCCGCCTATGCAGTAGGTTCCCTCACTCCTCCGTGCTGTAGCTCGGCCTGTGGTGTTGCCGTGTCAGGGTGGATTTTATCTGACCTGCTTTGCGATCCTCCCTGCGACTGTGAGCAGTTTGTGGATCTGGGCTCCCTGGACTGGCAGCTTGCGCTATCGTCCGAGTCGTCCGTCTCAGCGGCTCTCTCCTTCTGCACGCTGCTGCTAGGTCGCGCCGGACCTCCCGTCGGCGCCATCTTGATTTTTCCCCGCTCACCGGCCGCCTCTGCTTGCGGTCTCAGGAACGGCTCCAAACTGCCTGCACTGCGTTCCGGAGTGCGCCCCGAGGTGTTCTGGGCTCTCTTGCGCCCCATGACGTCTCTCTGTGCCGCTGTGATAGCTTGTGGAGCCTTAAAGAAGCCGCGGCCGCCGGAGCGCGTCTCAGAAGCGACTTACTCCGGCATCAGGTAGCTCCGCCCCCCCCTTTTTAAACTTTTTAAAAACTTTTTAAACTTTTTTTTTACTTTTTCACACTTTTTTTTTTAACTTTACATGATCACTGTCATCCACCCAGACACATGTTTTTACGTCTTCAGGGATTAAGGCCCACTTGGGCAGGACGTAAAAACACTATGGGCTGGTCACTAAGGGGTTAAGAATTAAATTATGCAAACCGAATAATACGAAATGTAACGATTGGCCAATTTTGCATCTTTCAAATAATGTGGAATATGATTTAGACGCGTTACCACTGAGAAACAAGGCGAGGTTCATCCATAGACTCATCACAACAGTTCTTTTGTTTTATTATATACTTTATTATTGTGATTTGCATTTTATGTACTTTGTCAAATCAATAATTTAGAAAATCAATTAAATATTTGTTGATGAAAATGGACAAATGTTTCCGCTTACCTGTACAGAGCTGACGGAAAATGCGTTTTTCCCATGGAATCGGCTCTTTAACCCCTTAACGACGGCCCCATCGGGATTCTACGTCCTGGCCGGCTGGGCTTTATTCCTAGAGGACGTAGTTTTATGCATCCTCTAGGAATGACAGCCCTGCAGGCTCAGGACGTGATAGCTCCATGCTGCCGGTTACCGGAGGTAGCCGACAGCATGGAGCTGTCATCCCGGGCCGCGGGACCCCACCCCCGGTCACGCGATCGCGTTAAACTCAATGGAAAGTTAAAAACAATTAAAGTTTCAGCTCCCCTTACGGATCCGAGCGTCCACCAAAAGAGATCTCTCAAAACGACCGACGGACGCACCTTCAGAGGCAAACTAGTGCTTGCTTCTAGTGTCATCGTCTGCTTAACCATCCTGCGTAGGGAGGTGACGAGTCCTGCAGGCTCTGCAAGCCTAGGATGCGTGAGCACGGTGCAAGAGGAAGGACTGAGGAGGATGTGAGGGGGAGGGGGGAGGGCGCGGTTGAGAAAGCGTTGGGTGGGGCTATGCAAAGGTCTTCCAGCTCCCTCAGAGCATTGTGGGTGCGCCCGGAGTGCTGCCTGAGCGTGTTGCATCTGATACGTCCCCTATTTGGGGATCATTTATTAAAGGGAGCATAGGTGCAGCACGTTTCTGTAAAACCAATAGAGGGCGCTGCAATGTTACTGTAGAAACCAATGGACAGCATGGGAGGTAGCTATACATAGATTTTAAAGACGACGACTGCCAAGGCTAAAGCCCGTGTATATTCCATAGACTATAGCTATCTCCAGGATAGCTGCATGCGCAGTCGTGTGCGGGGTGCGCAGTCGCGCCATTGTCTCGCACGGCTGCTTTCATTCCGTGCTTCCTGACAAGGCAATGTACGCATACGTCACTAGTGAAGGAAGCGGAAGGTAGCGCAATGTACACTTTTTGACCGGATGGAGGAAAATCGGGTTGCTGGAGGTCACGTGACCGAAGTGACAAGCGGCTCCAGGAGAAGATTTGGGATAAGAAGAAGAGGTAAGCAGGCTCCCTGGGGAGCAATCGGTAAGTATACAGTATATTTTTTTGTTTTTAATGACAGAACCCCTTTAAGGCTCTATTATGACACTTTTCGAACCGTGGTATGGTTACATGCGGGGAGTGTGAAGACGGTATGGTTACATAAGGGGGGTGTGGTGACAATACGGTTACACTAGGAAAGTGGGCTTACATGAGGGGAGCGTGGAGGCGGTGCGGCTACAGAAGGGGAGTGTGATGGAACCCCTAACAATAATCTGTGCCGTGTCATTTCCATAAATGTCATAGAAGGTAATGAAAATGAACAGTTTAGCATACAGTAATTGCACTTTCACATGGGCCAAAATTCTCACTATTCTCACTTACCCAAAGGAAGCAGCTGGTGACAAAACATGAAACGTGGGCAAGGAGGCTCTGGTGTCCTGTTGTACCACTTCTAGCTTGGATACAAGAGGTTATACAGATGGGAATGGAGGCTCTAGTACCCTGTTGTACGCCTTGTAGCTTGGATAAAAGATAAGATAAGGACAGGCAAGGGGACTCTAGTACTGCGTTGTACCACTTCTAGCTTCTAGTATAGAAGATGGGGAACAGGCGGCTATGGAGGCTCTATTCTAGAGAATCAATACAGTAAGCAGTGGAGTAGGTCAGTAAATTAATGGCTGAAATAACAGTTGAATTGTGTTACCACGTTACTACTGACAGTCCTCACCTCTTTAGTAACCGGTGGCATGGCTGAAGCCTCATCACAGTATTTCAGTGCCAGAGCTTTCTGTCCTCGGTCTTTGTAGCACTGGGATGAAAGATAAAAAACACCAAAAAAAGCAAAAACCAGTAAAGCAATAGAATCTTACAGTAACTTTGGGGCATTACAGCAGCACACAATGTCCCTGCAGGTTGGATTACAGATGAGTGCTGCTGTATGGTGCCTTCATACCTCTAGGGCAGGATACCTACCTGATATGTATTGTCATGGGGCGCACCAAGATCTTGTCTCAGGCTTTGCTTGCAGTCCTACCATATCGCACTAAATGCAGAAGTGCAGTCAATGCAGCTTTTTACCTAAAATAGTAAAAATTGGTCAAAGCCTCATGCAGTGTATTACCTGACCCTGGAATAACATCAATGGCAATTATAAGAATAATGCTGATAATAATACAAATTCTGTATGTCTGTTTTCAGCCTTACAAAACCATAACTATAGAAGTTTAAATTTATACGTAAAGCTAGATATTTTTAGAAATATCTATATTGATATATAACTATCTATTTTTATAGCTAGATATATATCTATGCAGTAAGATGCATTAGATCGATGGTGACACGCGCACCCGAAACAAGGACCACAGGTTGTAAGCAGCCATTTTACCGTCAGTCTCCACTGGAGTCTCTCCCAGGCCCAAACTGAACCTACCTACCTGAATTGTAAGTACCTACCTTCTTGTTCTCTATGAAAGAACTGAGCGTACCTTTTAAAAAAATGGCGGCAGCAGCAGCAACCAATCACATTTTGTATAGTTTATGTATAGCTACCTGCCATGCTGTCCATTGGTTTCTACAGTAACATTGCAGCGCCCTCTGTTGGTTTTACAGAAACGTGCTGCACCACCTATTGGATTTACCCAAACTTACAGCACCATAGAGATTAGCGGGTCACCTCCCAGTTCTCCATCTTTTTGCCCTATTTTTCTCTAGGGTGGTTTCAAACCGGCGGGTAAAATCGCGCCATTTTTAACCGATGCGTTGGTTATTGAAAAAAAAGCAGATTTCGCAGCCAATGATTCCCAACGGTTCCCTTCCCTTCAGCAAGGTTTTCACTGATGTGATGTTGAGAGAGAAAATCACAGCCTGCTGTGTCCTTCTGCGCAGTGCGTTTTTTAAAATCTCCCATGTAATCCTATGGAGGCTGCGTTTTATCGCATCACAAGGCGAAAAATATGCGCTGCATGTTAACATTGGAAAGTCCTACCGACTTGCGCGTTAAACAAAAACATGCGGTTTTTAATGTGCGCGGCAGCGATGCGATTTAATCCTCTAAAAAAAAAGCATCGCTGGTGATTGTCACGGCCGTATATTGGGACAAAACTAAGCCTAAGATTTCTGTGGTTTCGTTTTCACCAGCAGTATTCTCTCCCGTTAATACTTGACCGAGAAAATATAGGACCTCCCCTATGAATACTATATGCGTAAAAGATCAGGCGGCCGCCATATTCCCACCATTTATTTTGTTTTTTACAGTTGCTCCTACAGCGGTGTGTGTTTGTGTTTGTATATGTATGTGTGTATGTATGTGTATATATTTTACACACATACACACATCGCAATGCATTGTTCTTACAAGGCGCACTGCACTGGCAGACACACTCGCATATTTGCCATGCGAGATATTGGTTTGAGTTTCTCGGGCTGATATAGTGCTCACTTGTGTAAAATCAGCCACAGAGAATGAATTTAACATCACCAAAGACATAAAGCTATACATTGCCCTCTATTGTCAGCATGCTGTTATCCTGACCCCCAAGTGTCAATGCATAATGCATCCCAAGTGGCAGCTTGCCCACCCATATCACGTCTTGTAGCCAAGCTAGAGGCGATACAACAGGGTCTGTTTCACATTTTGTATCCAAGCTAGAGGTAGTACAACTTTAACTTTTTTCCTTCTGCTTTGCTCAGATTCATTCAAATACTGTGGGTCAAAATACGCAGCACAGCCCTAGAGGAATTCGTTAAGGGGTCTAGTTTTTTTAAACAGGGTCATTTGTGGGGGTTCTCCAACAGCACCTAGCGGACATGGCGCGGCCCCAACTGCACCGCTCTGCGCCATCTGCGTGCAGCGCGGGGACTTCTTACAGATGCGACACTATTGTACCCTTTACATTCCACGGTCAGCATAGATTGCTGTCAGTCCCAACCAGCTCCCACTGTGAACCCTTTACATTCCACGGTCAGCATAGATTGCTGTCAGCCCAAGCCAGCTCCCACTGTGCTCCCTTTATATGCCGCGGTCAGCATAGATTGCTGTCAGCCCCAGCCAGCTCCCTCTGTAAACCTTTTACATGCCACGGTCAGCATAGATTGCTGTCAGCCCCAGCCAGCTCCCTCTGTGAACCCTTTACATGTCACGGTCAGCATAGATTGCTGTCAGCCCCAGCTAGCTCCCTCTGTAAACCCTTTACATGCCGTGGTCAGCATTTATTGCTTTCAATCCCAGCCAGCTCCCACTGTGCTCCCTTCACATGCCGCGGTCAGCATAGATGGCTGTCAGTCCCAGCCAGCTCCCTCTGTAAACCTTTTACATGCCCAGTCAGCATAGATTGCTGTCAGTCCCAGCCAGCTCCCTCTGCGAACCCTTTACATGCCACAGTCAGCATAGATTGCTGTCAGTCCCAGCCAGCTCCCTCTATAAACCCTTTACATGCCACGGTCAGCATAGATTGCTGTGAGCCCCAGCCAGCTAGCTCCCACTGTGCACTCCCCGCATGTAAACGCACCGTCAATACACTCCCCAGCATGTAACCACACCGTCACCACACTCCCCGCATGTAACCCCACCATCACCACACCGCCCTTATGTAACCGTACCGCCACCACACTCCCAGCATGTAACCCCACCGTCTCCACACTCCCTGCATGTAACCGTACCGTCACCACACTCCCTGCATGTAACCCCAGGTCGCCACATTTCCCTCATGAAAACCCACTAGTCATTTGAGGGGGTTCTTTATAGTTTTGGCCGCTCAATGGCTCTATAAGTGGGCAATGGGGCCTGAAATTTATTCAGTGGTACCCTGAAATCCAACGGGTATTCCTTTCATTGTAGGCCTAGCCATGGGTCCTGTAAGTCTATTAGGGCCACAATGGGTATGTTTCTGAACACGGGACAAACAGGGGTATCGATTTTGGGGTGAAAGCCTTCATTTATATGTGTGCTGTACAAAAAAAACTGTTTTTAAATTGACACAATAGCCCAAAAAATGAAAATCCTATTTTTTTCCTTTTGCTTTGCTTGAATTTATTCAAAAACTGTGGGGTCAAAATATGCAGTACATCCCTAGATAAATTCGTTAAGGGGTCTAGTTTTTAAAATGGGGTCATTTGTGGGGGTTCTATATGGTTTTGGGCGCTCAAGAACTCTACAAGTGGGCAATGGGGCCTAAAAGGACTTCAAGCAAAATCTATGTTCTGAAAGCCACCGATTACTCCTTTTATTTTGGGCCCCGTTGTGTATCCAGACATAAGATTAGGGCCACAATGGGTATGTCTCTGAACACGGGACAAACGGGTATCCATTTTTGGGTGCAAGTCTTCCTTCATATGTGTGCTGTACAAAAAAAGCTGTTTTTAAAATGACAGAATTGCCGAAAAAACGAAAATCACAATTTTTTCCTTTTGCTTGGTTTGAATTCATTCAAAAACTGTGGGGTCAAAATATGCAGTACACCCCTAGATAAATTCCTTAAGGGGTCTAGTTTTCAAAATGGGGTCATTTGTGGGGGGTTTCTATTGTTTTGGGCGCTCAAGAACTCTACATGTGTGCTATGGGGCCTAAAAGGACTTCAAGCAAAATTTCTGTTTTGAAAGACACTGACTACTCCTTTCATTTTGGGCCCCGTTGTGGACTCAGATATAACAATAGGGCCACAATGGGTATATTTCTGAACACGGGAGAAATAGGGGTATCCATTTTGGGGTGTAAATCCTGATTTTCATGTAAACTATAGGAAAAAATATGTCTTTAAAATAACAGATTTGCAAAAATATGAAATTTTACTTTTTCTCCTCTAAATTGAATTAATTCCTGAAAAAAAACTGTGGGGTCAAAATACTCATGACACCCCTCAGTGAATACATTAAGGGGTGTAGTTTTTAAAATGAGGTCATTTGGGGGGGTATCTATTATTCTGACACTCATGAGCCTTTCCAATCTCGGCTTGGTATAGAAAAACAAAGTGTTCCTCAAAATGCTAAAAAGTAATGTTAAATTTGTACGTCTCCTAAATAGTTAAAAAAAAACGAAAGTTTTTCCAATGTGCGCCCAAAATAAAGTAAACGGGTGGAAATATAAATCTTAGCAAAAATTTCTATATTATGTTTGCACATATTTAAGATATTGCAGTTGGAAATGTGAAAAAATGACGATTTTTTTCAAAATTTTCCCAATTGTGGCGCTTTTAATAAATAAACACAATTTCTATCGGTCTATTTTTTCCGCCTAAATGAAGCACAACATGTGGCGAAAAAACAATGTCAGAATCGCTTGGATATGCAAAACCTTTCTGGTGTTTTTCCATGTTAAAGTGACACATGTCAGATTTGGAAAATTTGGCCTGGTCATTAAGGCGCAAACAGGCTTGGTCACTAAGGGGTTAAATATGAGCCATACAGAAGTTATTCACTTACCTGCTCCGTTGCTGGCGTCCCCGTCTCCATGGCTCCGTCTAATTTCGCTGGCTTCTTGCTTTTTTAGACGCGCTTGCGCTGTGCGGTCTTCTGCCTGGTGAATGGGGCCGCTCGTGCCGGAGAGCTGCTCACCGCGTCGTCATCGTAGCTCCGCCCCGTCACGTGTGCCGATTCCAGCCAATCAGGAGGCTGGAATCGGCAATGGAACGCAAGGAAGGAGAAGAAAATCCACGGTGCACCATGGGAGAAGACCCGCGGTCCACCGTGGGAGAAGACCAGCGGCGCCATCTTTAAAAGAAGAATAGAAGAAGCTGCAGAACGCTGATGCAGGTAAGTGCAATGTGCTTTTTAAAAACTAACCTATGCTTTCTTTTTAACAGACTTTAAATGCACACAAAAGTAGAGCATGCAGCAGTTTTTTCGCATTTGGGCAAAAAAAGGAAACGAAAACCAATCCGTTGAAATCAATGGGTTTTATTCTCTGCATATTGTGCTCAGAAAGTTTGCGCATGCTAACACACGCGTGTAAATGTCCATGTGAAGGAACTCTTAAGCCTGGCTTCACATCGGTGTGTTTGTGTGCGCATTTATGCAGCGAATAGAGCCCTAATGAACGGGTTCGTTCACAAGTGCGCATCTTTACATTTCATGCAAAAAAAAATATGCAGCATACTCTATTTTGCGGCACTTTTGCACACCAAAAGTCCCCATAGAAGTCAATGGGGATGCACAAATATACATGTGATATGCCAGGAGGTGCGTGATACGCTGCGTAATTGCGCAGGAAAGGAACACATCCAGAACTCGTTAGACTAATTCCATACATATTTTTAGGTGACTTGGACATTTTCGTTCCTAAGATCTGAGTTCGACCAACAGACGGGCCTAATGTCACACGATGTCAATAGTAAGTAGCTTGTGTTCTCCCGCGGGGTTTTGAACGATAATTGTCCCATGTAAAAACATGCAGAAACTGAACGACTGGATCAGAATCGTCCAGTTGTTCACTTTTAAGCAGCTTAAAATCCAAACACATTTCTCGGTGTAAGCAGCAGCCGTCCAGTACTGAACGTCTGCTGCTTACAGTGAATGGAGGTGAGCAGAACTCTCCTCCAGCTGCCCCGCCTCCCTGCTGGCTGCGCTGTCAGCGATCCAGCAATGCTCGCTCCTGTGCAGAGCGAGCACCACAGGGATGAATGTCGGGCATTGTTTGCCTGACACTCGTTTTGTGTAAAAGGACCCTTGGACCTCCCTCACACAGGTGTTTTTGTACAGTTTTTAGTGCTGCGCTAAACGCTGTACAACGCACCCATACATTTCAATGGGGCTGCTCACACAAGGCTAAAAATGCTGTGTCTTCAACGCTGCGCTTTAACAGCGTTGCATGTTCTATTTTGGGACGTTTTCAGCCCTGTGTCACCCATTGAAATGAATGGGCAGCGGCCCGGGCTTCCCCTGCACTGACAAATGATCTATTGCTGTAAGCGAGGTTTGAGAACTCTCCTCCAGCAATAGATTGCTGTGATTGGACAGCATGGAGCTGTCATCCCGGGCCGCGGGACCCCACCCCCGATCACGCGATCGCGTTAAACTCAATGGAAAGTTAAAAGCAATTAAAGTTTCAGCTCCCCTTACGGATCGGATCCGTAAGGGGAGCTGAGAGTACTCACCTCCGGTCCTCCGCAGCGTCCGGATCCTTCTGTCTTCTCCCCGGCACTGCCGCCGGCGTCTGCGCGTGCGCGCCAGACGCATTACGTCACGCGCATGCACAGAGAGCCGGGAGGCCCGGGAAATTTAAAAATTCCCTGCTCTCGACTAGAATGGGTTGCCATTGAAGTACTCCATGCAGCCACCGGCGATGGCCCCACGTCCGGCCCTCCCGTTCCCCCTGCCTGGACTCCCCCAGTCGCCCCAGCGGGGAAGCCCTCCCCGCCAGACGACACACTACCCGGCGTGTTAAACGCCGTTCCAGGCAAAGGGTGACTGGTGGTCGCGCCAACAGCAGGGAGTTGTCATGTCAAGCACTGAGCTCCCATGAACGGCGGAGTCGTAGTCATGCAATGAGACTAGTGCTACGTGACCAAGATCGCTGTATAGCCCTGCGACCTCACACTCTCGGGCCGGCTTCACACCACCGGTTTCCTATTGTTCAATCCGCAGTCGTCGTCCACACGGAGGATCTGCAGCAAATCACATGCATTGAAAGATACATACTACTGCTACTTCCTTCACACTCGCGGTCATCTGCATTACAGAATCTGCAGGAACGCAGGGTCGCCGGCTGGGGTAACGGCCAGATTCCGCTGTGGTATCCCGCATTCGGAATGTGAAGCGGTCGTGTGCAGCTGGCCTTACTGAAGACAATGTAGTTGCGATACAACTCACAAGTAGCTGCGACCAATATATTGCAAAAATCCAACCTCGGTGAGGTTTTAGCACTCTATAGGTTGTGGGAACTTGCGCGACCTCATTGATATATTTGAGAATGCAAGTTCACAGGGCTGCACAGCGATCTTTGGTCACATGACCCATGTCATGGCGAAAGACTCCATAGAGCTCCAGCCTTAGGGCTCATGTCCACGATTGTGTTCTCACCGCAGAGAGGCAGCGTTTTACGCATACCACCGTGGGCTCTTCGGCCAGATTCACACAGATGTATTTGCGTAGCATATTACGCATGAAAAATATACATGCTAAATACACGTCAGTAGAACCCGCTGATTGCAGCGAGTTCCTTCACATAAGTGTATTTTGCATGCGCATTTTGTCCAAAAAAAAAGCAGTCCCCTTTATTTTCTCGTGCATTTCTGCAGGGGAAGAACATGTATTATTCTAATTACACTAATTGCCCATTTCAATAAATGGCGGCATGGTTGCGTCTTCTTTTGCGCTTGCAAATGTGCTTGATTCATGCTAACAAAAGTACAGTAAGGGCCGCTTCACACAAACATATTTGTTTCAATGGGTGCCTTCAGAATTCTCTTTACAATATAGTTGCGTATAGGCTGCGGGTATATCCGCGACCACGGAGCACAATAGGCTCTATGCTGCGGATATCCGCGGTAAAATAGAACCTGCTGCGTTCTCTTTTCTGCTTCCATGGGTGGAAATTCTGCAGGAAATCCGGCAGCGGAATTTCCGCCCGTTTGCACGGGGCCTAAGGCTGCTCTAAGACGTGCGTTCAGAAAACACAGCTTAAAATCGTGGGTTTTTTACCTCAATTTTGAGCAGCACTTTTGAACGCATGGTAAAGCGGTTTTAATGCACCCCACAATTGTGATGGGTGGGGAGGTGCGTTAGAAAACGCAAATACAGGACAGATAGCGCTTAAAAATCACCGCTTCCGAGCTCACGTCTGAGTAATCGCATTCAAATCAATGGAAGCAGTATACCGCAATAAAAAGCGGTGTGTGTGTGTGATTTTCATCTAGTGCAGGAAACGCGTTAATAGGGCTAATTCATGTATGGAAATTCATTTTGCAGCTGTATGCAGCATGATTTAGGTATGGGTAGGCGGTGAGAAAGGTAAGGGGGGGCCCTGAGCTGAACTTTTGCACCCGGGCCCTTGAGCCTTTAGGTACGCCCCTGACCCTAAGGGTGTTTCTCACCTCATCTTTCTGCGTTTTATATACAAAAATGACAGGAAAGGGTTGTGACCCGGCGGCCGTCGCAGGGAGAAGATGACCATCGCCACTGTATGCCACGGAAAGGGGTGAACGCGCGTGTGAACTGGCATTTCAAGCGCAACCCGATTACTGTAAACCTTGTTTATGCACAAATACGCTCCACTGCGACAATAGTCTTGGCGTGTACACTCGTCTGCCGAAGCCCTAGGGCCTCTTTCACACGGCGTGCTAAATTTAGCAGAAAAGCGGTCGCAGAAACCGCAATGATTTTTACGTGCATTTGCGCTCCCGATATTCCATTAGAGTCTAAGGGGGTAAGCAAATTCGCTCTCATATGCATAAAATTGCGCCGAGGGCTCCTTCACACGAATGTACTTTAGTCCCCTTATAGTTCTGATCCCAGGAATGCACAAAAATAAAGACTGAAAAACTGGTTGCTCATTAGTGCTTAAACCAGGTCAGTCATGAAGGAGTTAACTGCGGGCATTCACTGCTGGTCAGTGAGGTTACAGATGGAGGGTTGTTAGGTGAATTGCATGTAAATCTGCAATAGTTTGGGGGACTCCCAGCAGACAGAGGGGTTCTCCTCCAGCAAGCAGGCAGCACATGGTTAACTACCTAAGCCGGGTGCGGGTGAATGCAACGCTTGTATGAAAGAGGCCTAAAGCTGCGGGGGGTTTTTTCTCCCCCCTTCCCCCATGCACAGATATACGTTGTCCTCGTGTGCAGGGGGGGGGGGGGATGGAAGAGCCAGGAGCAGGAACTGAGCTCCCGCCCCCCCTCTCTGCCTCCTCTCCGCCCCTCTGCACTATTTGCAATGGGGAGAGGTGGGACAGGGGCGGGGCTAATTCTCGGAACTTAGCCCCGCCCTGCCTCTTCCCATTGCAAATAGTGCAGAGGGGCGGAGAGGGGGACGGGAGCTCAGTTCCTTCTCCTGGCTCTTCCATCCTCCCCCCCCCCCCTGCACATTACATAGAGAACGCCCACAAGTGACCCCATTTTGAAAACTAGACCCCAGAACAAATTTATCTAGGGGTGTACTGCACATTTTGACCCCACAGCTTTTAAATGAATTCAAGCAAAGCAAAAGGAAAAAAATTGTGATTTTCGTTTTTTGGCAATTTTGTCATTTTAAAAACAGCATTTTTGTACAGCACACACATGAATTAAGATTTGCACCCCAAAATAGATACCCCTGTTTGTCCAGTGTTCAGAGACATACCCATTGTGGCCCTAATCTTATGTCTGGATGCACAAAGGGGCCCAAAATGTAAGGAGTAGTCGGTGGCTTTCAGAACTGAAATTTAGCATGAAGGGGATTTCGGCCCCATAGCACACTTGTAGAGCCCTTGAGCGGCCAAAACGACAGAGAACCCCTACAAATGACCCCATTTTGAAAACTAGACCCCTTAACGAATTCATCTAGTGGTGTACTGCGTATTTTTACCGCACAATTTTTGAATAAATCTAAGCAGTAGGAAAAATTTCAATTTTCATTATTTTGGCAGTTGTATCAATTTAATCGGACGTAAAAACACTATGGGCTGGTCGTTAAGGGGTTAAACCATCGGATGGTTGGCTCTGAGCCAGTCATATATGTATCTCATGGGCTAGAGATGTACCTTGAAGCTTCTAGGGCCCTAACAGGGCTTTCCCCACCATGTGCCATTTATAATACTAGTGTGGCAGGAGAGTGACTGCCACCTCTGTACACCTTATTTCTCTATCAAGGAGTACAGTCATTGCCTCTAGGGAGTACTTAGTCTGTCCTGGTATTGTGATGAAGGTAGGTACAACACATAGTGCCATGATAACCTTTGCTGAATTTTTAAGTAATTTATTTGAGAAGGGAATACTTGGCCAAGGAATGTTGGAAAACCCTATTCTAGATGCTCATGGTCTGCTTGTATCTTGTGCGCACTCTTCTCTGAACACACACCCTTAGGGCTAATTCACATGGACATATGTCTCCCAATGTGAAAAATACATGCGTAGTAAGCAGTGCTAAAAGCCCACTGATTTGTCTAGGGCTTCTCACACCAGCGTTTTTTATTCACGTCTGTGGAAAAAAAATTGCAACGTGTCCTATTTTGGTGCGGAATATGCACCTTATCTAGTTTTTGGGGATTTAACAGGCGTAGTAAATGTGCATATGAAAAATACGTGGGACACATACTCCCGTCTGAGTGAGCCCTTAATCTATGGGGGTTTGCCTTTGTTTCCGCAGGAGAAATCAGCTTGTCCAGGCCTGTCTGTTTCCTTCGGGGATGCTAGGATATTCTAGGGTATATATATATTTATGCATATGCATATAGTCGCTTATAAATTATATTGGAAAATTTTAATTTTTGATTATACAAGGTATTACTTTTATTTGCTGAGATTGAAATACCCTTCTAAGCCTTCAGTCACAGATGTAAAAGAATTTGGCGGAAATAACAGTGACAACGAACATAGTGGCGGACATAATAGGTAACGCCACCACCACAGCGGGGAAAATATCTATATTATACTATCACATACAGGACACGATCAATACATGCAACCCGATACCAACAAAAGCAAAATGGTGGATCATGTGAGCGGGAACCGCATACAGCGGCTCCCGGTGACAGCTCCCTGCTCTCGGCTACTCATTCTAGTCGAGAGCAGGGAATTTTTAAATTTCCCGGGCCTCCCGGCTCTCTGTGCATGCGCGTGACGTAATGCGTCCGGCGCGCACGCGCAGACGCCGGCGGCAGTGCCGGGGAGAAGACAGAAGGATCCGGACGCTGCGGAGGACCGGAGGTGAGTACTCTCAGCTCCCCTTACGGATCCGATCCGTAAGGGGAGCTGAAACTTTAATTGCTTTTAACTTTCCATTGAGTTTAACGCGATCGCGTGATCGGGGGTGGGGTCCCGCGGCCCGGGATGACAGCTCCATGCTGTCCAATCACAGCAATCTATTGCTGGAGGAGAGTTCTCAAACCTCGCTTACAGCAATAGATCATTTGTCAGTGCAGGGGAAGCCCGGGCCGCTGCCCATTCATTTCAATGGGTGACACAGGGCTGAAAACGTCCCAAAATAGAACATGCAACGCTGTTAAAGCGCAGCGTTGAAGACACAGCATTTTTAGCCTTGTGTGAGCAGCCCCATTGAAATGTATGGGTGCGTTGTACAGCGTTTAGCGCAGCACTAAAAACTGTACAAAAACACCTGTGTGAGGGAGGTCCAAGGGTCCTTTTACACAAAACGAGTGTCAGGCAAACAATGCCCGACATTCATCCCTGTGGTGCTCGCTCTGCACAGGAGCGAGCATTGCTGGATCGCTGACAGCGCAGCCAGCAGGGAGGCGGGGTAGCTGGAGGAGAGTTCTGCTCACCTCCATTCACTGTAAGCAGCAGACGTTCAGTACTGGACGGCTGCTGCTTACACCGAGAAATGTGTTTGGATTTTAAGCTGCTTAAAAGTGAACAACTGGACGATTCTGATCCAGTCGTTCAGTTTCTGCATGTTTTTACATGGGACAATTATCGTTCAAAACCCCGCGGGAGAACACAAGCTACTTACTATTGACATCGTGTGACATTAGGCCCGTCTGTTGGTCGAACTCAGATCTTAGGAACGAAAATGTCCAAGTCACCTAAAAATATGTATGGAATTAGTCTAACGAGTTCTGGATGTGTTCCTTTCCTGCGCAATTACGCAGCGTATCACGCACCTCCTGGCATATCACATGTATATTTGTGCATCCCCATTGACTTCTATGGGGACTTTTGGTGTGCAAAAGTGCCGCAAAATAGAGTATGCTGCATATTTTTTTTTGCATGAAATGTAAAGATGCGCACTTGTGAACGAACCCGTTCATTAGGGCTCTATTCGCTGCATAAATGCGCACACAAACACACCGATGTGAAGCCAGGCTTAAGAGTTCCTTCACATGGACATTTACACGCGTGTGTTAGCATGCGCAAACTTTCTGAGCACAATATGCAGAGAATAAAACCCATTGATTTCAACGGATTGGTTTTCGTTTCCTTTTTTTGCCCAAATGCGAAAAAACCGCTGCATGCTCTACTTTTGTGTGCATTTAAAGTCTGTTAAAAAGAAAGCATAGGTTAGTTTTTAAAAAGCACATTGCACTTACCTGCATCAGCGTTCTGCAGCTTCTTCTATTCTTCTTTTAAAGATGGCGCCGCTGGTCTTCTCCCACGGTGGACCGCGGGTCTTCTCCCATGGTGCACCGTGGATTTTCTTCTCCTTCCTTGCGTTCCATTGCCGATTCCAGCCTCCTGATTGGCTGGAATCGGCACACGTGACGGGGCGGAGCTACGATGACGACGCGGTGAGCAGCTCTCCGGCACGAGCGGCCCCATTCACCAGGCAGAAGACCGCACAGCGCAAGCGCGTCTAAAAAAGCAAGAAGCCAGCGAAATTAGACGGAGCCATGGAGACGGGGACGCCAGCAACGGAGCAGGTAAGTGAATAACTTCTGTATGGCTCATATTTAACCCCTTAGTGACCAAGCCTGTTTGCGCCTTAATGACCAGGCCAAATTTTCCAAATCTGACATGTGTCACTTTAACATGGAAAAACACCAGAAAGGTTTTGCATATCCAAGCGATTCTGACATTGTTTTTTCGCCACATGTTGTGCTTCATTTAGGCGGAAAAAATAGACCGATAGAAATTGTGTTTATTTATTAAAAGCGCCACAATTGGGAAAATTTTGAAAAAAATCGTCATTTTTTCACATTTCCAACTGCAATATCTTAAATATGTGCAAACATAATATAGAAATTTTTGCTAAGATTTATATTTCCACCCGTTTACTTTATTTTGGGCGCACATTGGAAAAACTTTCGTTTTTTTTTAACTATTTAGGAGACGTACAAATTTAACATTACTTTTTAGCATTTTGAGGAACACTTTGTTTTTCTATACCAAGCCGAGATTGGAAAGGCTCATGAGTGTCAGAATAATAGATACCCCCCCAAATGACCTCATTTTAAAAACTACACCCCTTAATGTATTCACTGAGGGGTGTCATGAGTATTTTGACCCCACAGTTTTTTTTCAGGAATTAATTCAATTTAGAGGAGAAAAAGTAAAATTTCATATTTTTGCAAATCTGTTATTTTAAAGACATATTTTTTTCCTATAGTTTACATGAAAATCAGGATTTACACCCCAAAATGGATACCCCTATTTCTCCCGTGTTCAGAAATATACCCATTGTGGCCCTATTGTTATATCTGAGTCCACAACGGGGCCCAAAATGAAAGGAGTAGTCAGTGTCTTTCAAAACAGAAATTTTGCTTGAAGTCCTTTTAGGCCCCATAGCACACATGTAGAGTTCTTGAGCGCCCAAAACAATAGAAACCCCCCACAAATGACCCCATTTTGAAAACTAGACCCCTTAAGGAATTTATCTAGGGGTGTACTGCATATTTTGACCCCACAGTTTTTGAATGAATTCAAACCAAGCAAAAGGAAAAAATTGTGATTTTCGTTTTTTCGGCAATTCTGTCATTTTAAAAACAGCTTTTTTTGTACAGCACACATATGAAGGAAGACTTGCACCCAAAAATGGATACCCGTTTGTCCCGTGTTCAGAGACATACCCATTGTGGCCCTAATCTTATGTCTGGATACACAACGGGGCCCAAAATAAAAGGAGTAATCGGTGGCTTTCAGAACATAGATTTTGCTTGAAGTCCTTTTAGGCCCCATTGCCCACTTGTAGAGTTCTTGAGCGCCCAAAACCATATAGAACCCCCACAAATGACCCCATTTTAAAAACTAGACCCCTTAACGAATTTATCTAGGGATGTACTGCATATTTTGACCCCACAGTTTTTGAATAAATTCAAGCAAAGCAAAAGGAAAAAAATAGGATTTTCATTTTTTGGGCTATTGTGTCAATTTAAAAACTGTTTTTTTTGTACAGCACACATATAAATGAAGGCTTTCACCCCAAAATCGATACCCCTGTTTGTCCCGTGTTCAGAAACATACCCATTGTGGCCCTAATAGACTTACAGGACCCATGGCTAGGCCTACAATGAAAGGAATACCCGTTGGATTTCAGGGTACCACTGAATAAATTTCAGGCCCCATTGCCCACTTATAGAGCCATTGAGCGGCCAAAACTATAAAGAACCCCCTCAAATGACTAGTGGGTTTTCATGAGGGAAATGTGGCGACCTGGGGTTACATGCAGGGAGTGTGGTGACGGTACGGTTACATGCAGGGAGTGTGGAGACGGTGGGGTTACATGCTGGGAGTGTGGTGGCGGTACGGTTACATAAGGGCGGTGTGGTGATGGTGGGGTTACATGCGGGGAGTGTGGTGACGGTGTGGTTACATGCTGGGGAGTGTATTGACGGTGCGTTTACATGCGGGGAGTGCACAGTGGGAGCTGGCTGGGGCTCACAGCAATCTATGCTGACCGTGGCATGTAAAGGGTTTATAGAGGGAGCTGGCTGGGACTGACAGCAATCTATGCTGACTGTGGCATGTAAAGGGTTCGCAGAGGGAGCTGGCTGGGACTGACAGCAATCTATGCTGACTGGGCATGTAAAAGGTTTACAGAGGGAGCTGGCTGGGACTGACAGCCATCTATGCTGACCGCGGCATGTGAAGGGAGCACAGTGGGAGCTGGCTGGGATTGAAAGCAATAAATGCTGACCACGGCATGTAAAGGGTTTACAGAGGGAGCTAGCTGGGGCTGACAGCAATCTATGCTGACCGTGACATGTAAAGGGTTCACAGAGGGAGCTGGCTGGGGCTGACAGCAATCTATGCTGACCGTGGCATGTAAAAGGTTTACAGAGGGAGCTGGCTGGGGCTGACAGCAATCTATGCTGACCGCGGCATATAAAGGGAGCACAGTGGGAGCTGGCTTGGGCTGACAGCAATCTATGCTGACCGTGGAATGTAAAGGGTTCACAGTGGGAGCTGGTTGGGACTGACAGCAATCTATGCTGACCGTGGAATGTAAAGGGTACAATAGTGTCGCATCTGTAAGAAGTCCCCGCGCTGCACGCAGATGGCGCAGAGCGGTGCAGTTGGGGCCGCGCCATGTCCGCTAGGTGCTGTTGGAGAACCCCCACAAATGACCCTGTTTAAAAAAACTAGACCCCTTAACGAATTCCTCTAGGGCTGTGCTGCGTATTTTGACCCACAGTATTTGAATGAATCTGAGCAAAGCAGAAGGAAAAAAGTTAAAGTTGTACTACCTCTAGCTTGGATACAAAATGTGAAACAGACCCTGTTGTATCGCCTCTAGCTTGGCTACAAGACGTGATATGGGTGGGCAAGCTGCCACTTGGGATGCATTATGCATTGACACTTGGGGGTCAGGATAACAGCATGCTGACAATAGAGGGCAATGTATAGCTTTATGTCTTTGGTGATGTTAAATTCATTCTCTGTGGCTGATTTTACACAAGTGAGCACTATATCAGCCCGAGAAACTCAAACCAATATCTCGCATGGCAAATATGCGAGTGTGTCTGCCAGTGCAGTGCGCCTTGTAAGAACAATGCATTGCGATGTGTGTATGTGTGTAAAATATATACACATACATACACACATACATATACAAACACAAACACACACCGCTGTAGGAGCAACTGTAAAAAACAAAATAAATGGTGGGAATATGGCGGCCGCCTGATCTTTTACGCATATAGTATTCATAGGGGAGGTCCTATATTTTCTCGGTCAAGTATTAACGGGAGAGAATACTGCTGGTGAAAACGAAACCACAGAAATCTTAGGCTTAGTTTTGTCCCAATATACGGCCGTGACAATCACCAGCGATGCTTTTTTTTTAGAGGATTAAATCGCATCGCTGCCGCGCACATTAAAAACCGCATGTTTTTGTTTAACGCGCAAGTCGGTAGGACTTTCCAATGTTAACATGCAGCGCATATTTTTCGCCTTGTGATGCGATAAAACGCAGCCTCCATAGGATTACATGGGAGATTTTAAAAAACGCACTGCGCAGAAGGACACAGCAGGCTGTGATTTTCTCTCTCAACATCACATCAGTGAAAACCTTGCTGAAGGGAAGGGAACCGTTGGGAATCATTGGCTGCGAAATCTGCTTTTTTTTCAATAACCAACGCATCGGTTAAAAATGGCGCGATTTTACCCGCCGGTTTGAAACCACCCTAGAGAAAAATAGGGCAAAAAGATGGAGAACTGGGAGGTGACCCGCTAATCTCTATGGTGCTGTAAGTTTGGGTAAATCCAATAGGTGGTGCAGCACGTTTCTGTAAAACCAACAGAGGGCGCTGCAATGTTACTGTAGAAACCAATGGACAGCATGGCAGGTAGCTATACATAAACTATACAAAATGTGATTGGTTGCTGCTGCTGCCGCCATTTTTTTAAAAGGTACGCTCAGTTCTTTCATAGAGAACAAGAAGGTAGGTACTTACAATTCAGGTAGGTAGGTTCAGTTTGGGCCTGGGAGAGACTCCAGTGGAGACTGACGGAAAAATGGCTGCTTACAACCTGTGGTCCTTGTTTCGGGTGCGTGTGTCACCATCGATCTAATGCATCTTACTGCATAGATATATATCTAGCTATAAAAATAGATAGTTATATATCAATATAGATATTTCTAAAAATATCTAGCTTTACGTATAAATTTAAACTTCTATAGTTATGGTTTTGTAAGGCTGAAAACAGACATACAGAATTTGTATTATTATCAGCATTATTCTTATAATTGCCATTGATGTTATTCCAGGGTCAGGTAATACACTGCATGAGGCTTTGACCAATTTTTACTATTTTAGGTAAAAAGCTGCATTGACTGCACTTCTGCATTTAGTGCGATATGGTAGGACTGCAAGCAAAGCCTGAGACAAGATCTTGGTGCGCCCCATGACAATACATATCAGGTAGGTATCCTGCCCTAGAGGTATGAAGGCACCATACAGCAGCACTCATCTGTAATCCAACCTGCAGGGACATTGTGTGCTGCTGTAATGCCCCAAAGTTACTGTAAGATTCTATTGCTTTACTGGTTTTTGCTTTTTTTGGTGTTTTTTATCTTTCATCCCAGTGCTACAAAGACCGAGGACAGAAAGCTCTGGCACTGAAATACTGTGATGAGGCTTCAGCCATGCCACCGGTTACTAAAGAGGTGAGGACTGTCAGTAGTAACGTGGTAACACAATTCAACTGTTATTTCAGCCATTAATTTACTGACCTACTCCACTGCTTACTGTATTGATTCTCTAGAATAGAGCCTCCATAGCCGCCTGTTCCCCATCTTCTATACTAGAAGCTAGAAGTGGTACAACGCAGTACTAGAGTCCCCTTGCCTGTCCTTATCTTATCTTTTATCCAAGCTACAAGGCGTACAACAGGGTACTAGAGCCTCCATTCCCATCTGTATAACCTCTTGTATCCAAGCTAGAAGTGGTACAACAGGACACCAGAGCCTCCTTGCCCACGTTTCATGTTTTGTCACCAGCTGCTTCCTTTGGGTAAGTGAGAATAGTGAGAATTTTGGCCCATGTGAAAGGGGAATTACTGTATGCTAAACTGTTCATTTTCATTACCTTCTATGACATTTATGGAAATGACACGGCACAGATTATTGTTAGGGGTTCCATCATACTCCCCTTCTGTAGCCGCACCGCCTCCACGCTCCCCTCATGTAAGCCCACTTTCCTAGTGTAACCGTATTGTCACCACACCCCCCTTATGTAACCATACCGTCTTCACACTCCCCGCATGTAACCATACCACGGTTCGAAAAGTGTCATAATAGAGCCTTAAAGGGGTTCTGTCATTAAAAACAAAAAAATATACTGTATACTTACCGATTGCTCCCCAGGGAGCCTGCTTACCTCTTCTTCTTATCCCAAATCTTCTCCTGGAGCCGCTTGTCACTTCGGTCACGTGACCTCCAGCAACCCGATTTTCCTCCATCCGGTCAAAAAGTGTACATTGCGCTACCTTCCGCTTCCTTCACTAGTGACGTATGCGTACATTGCCTTGTCAGGAAGCACGGAATGAAAGCAGCCGTGCGAGACAATGGCGCGACTGCGCACCCCGCACACGACTGCGCATGCAGCTATCCTGGAGATAGCTATAGTCTATGGAATATACACGGGCTTTAGCCTTGGCAGTCGTCGTCTTTAAAATCTATGTATAGCTACCTCCCATGCTGTCCATTGGTTTCTACAGTAACATTGCAGCGCCCTCTATTGGTTTTACAGAAACGTGCTGCACCTATGCTCCCTTTAATAAATGATCCCCAAATAGGGGACGTATCAGATGCAACACGCTCAGGCAGCACTCCGGGCGCACCCACAATGCTCTGAGGGAGCTGGAAGACCTTTGCATAGCCCCACCCAACGCTTTCTCAACCGCGCCCTCCCCCCTCCCCCTCACATCCTCCTCAGTCCTTCCTCTTGCACCGTGCTCACGCATCCTAGGCTTGCAGAGCCTGCAGGACTCGTCACCTCCCTACGCAGGATGGTTAAGCAGACGATGACACTAGAAGCAAGCACTAGTTTGCCTCTGAAGGTGCGTCCGTCGGTCGTTTTGAGAGATCTCTTTTGGTGGACGCATTTCGAGTGGGGACGGACGTAAACTTTTTCCCAAAAAAAGGAAAATTGGCTTCGAGCCCATAGGGCTTTATTGGCTTCCCCTGGGCTGGCATTAGTAGACCCTAGTAAGAATAAGAATAGATCAGCATGGTCATCTGAAGAAGTTAAAATGTACAGCAGGCCTTTTTTTTCCCCGCCATACATAAATAAATTCATCCATCCATCCATAACTATAGATTATATAGAGAAATAAATCTTGCTATTTGTATAGCGATAGATAGATAGATAGAGTGAGTAGATTATAGACATACATTATATCCACATGATAGATTTTAGATTATTTATATCTGTGTAGATTTTATCATCTATATTAATTAGATAATCCATAGATCTATTATCTATCTATCAATCAATAGATCTATTATATAATCAACATACATTATAGAATCTACATATATACATAATACAGCTTTATGTGTTTGTGTATGTATGTAGATATATAAATATATATATATATATATATATCATCTAAAATCTATCTTTAATCTATATGCACAAAATCTATATAATCTATATCTACATAATTAATAAATAAATAGATAGATTCATTCATTCATACTCATTCATTCATACATACATACATACATACACACTGTATGCAAATGAGCCAGGTGTCTGGCAGGCTGATGTCACTGCATTGTGATGTCATCAATTTAGAAGTATAAATACCGGACTTGGCAGCCATGTTAGTCAGTCTCCGCTGCAGCTCGGAGACGGGAGGTGGGGGAACCCCTATCTCCTCCGAGAAGCCACAGAACTGGACCCTTTTTATTTTTAGCAGAGTGCATTTTTAATGCAGCACACAAGGGGGAGACAGCGGCCTACCAAAATCTACTGGGTCATATGACGTGGCTGGCGGTGGGCGGGGAAGCGGTTTTTACTCACTCTGAGGAGTAAAGCCCTGGGGACTGTGGACATGACAGCTCCTGGCGGAAGATGATGATTGGTATTTGTTTCGGGGGTGGGGGGAGAAAATTCCGGAATACTTATTGGGTGTCTCGTCTGAAGTTTTTGCATCTATGGTCGGGGAATGGGAGAGCCCAAATCTTATAGTTCCAGTGTATGTACAACCTTCCACGAGAGCGCGGGGACGTTACTAGTCTAAGTAAACGATGCGCATAAATGCCACAAATGTATTAACCCTTAATCGTACTGACCAGCAGATTGTGTGCCTTTAGGAAAAGCATAGGTGTACCGTCAGGTGTCACAATTGCAAACCGGCCCCTGCGGTGAGGGAACTCAGAGGCCCCCACCATATAAAGAATCTGCATGGAGTGCATTACTCCCTTGCCGCACTGCCTGTTGTGGGAGGGGGTGGAGGGTTGGCCAATGCAGTGTACAGCGCGGAGCTGGTTGATGACATCATCATTCTTCTGCTCCTGGCACCCGTGTGGTCTCCTCACACTACCAGACGCCTGTTTTGGGAGGGGTGGAGGGTCGGCCGACGCGGTGTACGGCGCGGAGTTGGATGATGACATCATCATGCTGCTCCTGGCGCCTGTGTGGTCCCTTCACACTGCCGGACGCCTGTTGTGGGAGGGGTGGAGTGTCGGCCGACGCGGTGTATGTAGTGGAGCCGGATGATGACATCATCATTCTTCTGCTCCTGGCACCTGTAGAGAGCATTGGTCCTGTTCCGGAGGGCTGGTCCCATGACTGTCATATTCTGACTGCCCTGTGTTTGTCCCCCCCTTCCCCACGGCTCAGGGGTCAATGTATTTCTTGGAAGCCCCTTGAGAACATGGCCATATGAGGCCTGGTGAAGTGTAGTTCTTATTTTCCCATCTCTCGATGCCTGTGATGTATTCCAGCATTAATGCCCGGATACATTGTGTCCTGCGGGGGGCAGATTATCTCCATATCAAACACAACGCTTGGTTTTGGAAGTTCTTTTCCCATCCCTGCATTCAGCATCCCATAACTTCTGCATCTTCCCCGGTCAGAGGTAGGTGAGGCCTTGCTTTCTACGTGACGACCTTTTTGCCCCATTTTGGGTCCATACTTTTGATCACTTAGTATTTTGCCTCCATTTATTAGAGGTTTGTCTTTTTCTCCAGTTTTTCTGTGTTTGATAGTGTATTCAGTGTATTGTACAGGCCATTACGGATATGGTGATACCAAATATGGGGGTCTTCACCCCCCCTCCCATATGAAATAGAGGAAAATGCACAGAAAAGTTGAATATCTATATCTCTCTCTATAGGGGCCACAACAGCCATGATTATACAAGAGGCTTCTGTACCGCAATGCCTCATCAGTTACAGTAGTGATCATAGGTAATGGCAAGCAGGGACACCTGTTGTCATGGCAACCAATCGGCCCGCCACGATTACAAGGGCCAGACGACATAACATAGGGAGCATGCTCCCTCGGGGAATCCTCTACTTGCTGCCATCTCAACAGAATGTAGGAGTTTAATAGTAGGGATCGCTATCCTTATGTACCCTGCTGTAGCAGTGGGAAGCCCGCTATCGGATGGTGTGAGCTCAGCTTCTGATCCCACGCCATCCACATGATGTACGCTTGTGTCCTGTTGTGGCAAGTACCACACAGCCAGGACAGACGTACATCCGGTGGCATTAAGGGTTTAACCCCTTAAGAGATAACTTATGTCCTGGGTGGTTGGTACTTGCTGTAAACTCGTGGGAGCAGAATCTGAGATTGTACTATCCCACAGTGGGAGCTGGCTGGGACTGACAGCAATCTATGCTGATCGTGGCATGTAAAGGGTTCACAGAGGGAGCTGGCTGGGACTGACAGCAATCTATGCTGACCGTGGCATGTAAAGGGTTCACAGTGGGAGCTGGCTGGGGCTCACAGCAATCTATGCTGACCGTGGCATGTAAAGGGTTTATAGAGGGAGCTGGCTGGGACTGACAGCAATCTATGCTGACCGTAGCATGTAAAGGGTTCGCAGAGGGAGCTGGCTGGGACTGACAGCAATCTATGCTGACTGGGCATGTAAAAGGTTTACAGGGGGAGCTGGCTGGGACTGACAGCCATCTATGCTGACCGCGGCATGTGGAGGGAGCACAGAGGGAGCTGGCTGGGACTGACAGCAATCTACGCTGATCGCGACATGTAAAGGGTTTACAGAGGGAGCTGGCTGGGACTGACAGCCATCTTTGCTGACCGCGGCTTGTAAAGGGTTCACAGTGGGAGCTGGCTGGGATTGAAAGTAATAAATGCTGACCACGGCATGTAAAGGGTTTACAGAGGGAGCTGGCTGGGGCTGACAGCAATCTATGCTGACCGTGGCATGAAAAACATAGTAACATAGTAACATAGTATGTAAGGCCGAATGAAGACATTGTCCATCTAGTCCAGCCTGTCTATCTTACTGTGTTGATCCAGAGGAAGGCAAAAAACCCCAAGGCCAGAAGCCAATTAGCCCTTTTTGGGGGAAAAATTCCTTCCCGACTCCCTAATGGCAATCAGACTGTTCCCTGGATCAACCCCTAATAGTTCCTACCTGCCTGTATACCAGGATTGACACTTAACCTAATATTTATATCCTGTAATATCCTTCTTCTCCAGAAAGACATCAAGTCCCCTTTTAAACTCCTCTATCGATTTTGCCATCACCACTTCCTCCGGTAGAGAGTTCCACAGTCTAACTGCTCTTACAGTAAAGAACCCCTTTCTATGTTGGTGATGAAACCTACTTTCCTCTAATCGTAGCGGATGTCCTCTTGTTACCTTTGTGGTCCTGGGTGTAAACAGATCACGGGAGAGATCCATGTGTTGTCCCCTCATGTACTTATACATGGTTATTTGGTCGCCTCTTAACCTTTTTTCTAGAGTAAATAGTCCCAATTTGGATAGCCTCTCTGGGTATTCCAGTCCCGTCATTCCATGTATTAGTTTAGTTGCCCTTCTTTGAACCCCTTCAAGCACTGTGACATCTTTCCTGAGCACCGGTGTCCAGAATTGTACGCAGTATTCCATGTGAGGCCTGACAAGTGCCTTATATAGTGGAAGGATAATGTTCTCGTCCTTCGCCCCTATACCTCTTTTAATGCACCCCAAGACTTTATTTGCCTTTGCAGCAGCTGACTGGCATTGGTTACTCCAGTTTAGTCTATTATCCACTAATACCCCTAGATCCTTTTCCATATCACTTTTCCCTAGTGGTACCCCAATAAGTGAATATTGGTGACATCCGTTTCTCCTGCCCATGTGCATAGTCTTACATTTTTCAACATTGAACTTCATTTGCCATTTTTCTGCCCAAGCCCCCATCTTATCCAGGTCCGTTTGTAGCCGCACATTGTCCTCCGTTGCATTAATTATATTGTATAATTTTGTGTCATCTGCAAATATTGATATTTTGCTGTGCAGCCCCTCTATCAGGTCATTAATAAATATGTTGAACAGAGTGGGGCCTAATACTGAACCCTGTGGCACCCCGCTAGCGACTGTGGTCCAATCAGAGTACGAACCATTTATTACCACCCTCTGCTTTCTATCGTTGAGCCAATTTTTTACCCACTTACACACGTTTTCGCCCAGTCCGAGCTGCCTCATTTTGTATATTAGCCTATTATGTGGCACAGTGTCAAAGGCTTTAGAGAAGTCCAGATATACAAGATCAATAGATTCCCCCTGGTCCAGCTTAGAGCTTACTTCATCGTAGAAACTGATCAGATTTGTCTGACATGAGCGACCCTTCATGAATCCATGCTGGTGAGGAGTTATTCCCTTAATCTCCTTGAGGTACTCATCGATGGCGTCTCTCAGAATCCCCTCGAAAATTTTTCCTGTTACTGAAGTGAGACTTACTGGCCTGTAGTTACCAGGCTCACTTTTGCTCCCTTTTTTGTAAATTGGAACCACGTTGGCAATGTGCCAGTCCAATGGTACTACTCCGGTCTTGATAGTGTCTAGAAATATTAGGTATAGCGGCCTAGCTATCTCGTCACTTAGTTCCTTTAGTATCCTTGGGTGTAATCCATCTGGGCCCGGTGATTTATCAATTTTAGTTTTCTTTAGACGCTTCCGCACCTCCTCCTGCGTTAGGTATGAGATATTTTGTGAGGGGTTCGTTTTATTCCCCTGCATCTCGTGTGGCATTTCCTTTTCTTTGGTGAACACACTTGAGAAGAAGCTGTTTAGTAGATTTGCTTTCCCTTCGTCATCATCAATGATTTCTCCTGCATTGTTTTTTAAAGGGCCAGCGCTCTCCCTGCAAATCCTTTTGCTGTTTATGTAGTTGAAAAATAGCTTCGGGTTGTTTCTGCTCTCTTTTGCGATCCGTCTTTCTGCTTCCTCCTTGGCAGTTTTGATCGTATCTTTGCATATTTTGTTTTTTTCCCTGTATGATTTTAGCGCTTCTTCGCTGCCTTCTTGCTTTAGTAGTTTGAACGCTTTCTTCTTTTCGTTTATTGCCCCTCGTACCGTCTTGTCGAGCCTCATTGGTTTCCTTTTAGCTGAGTTTCTTTTATTTTTAAAGGGAATGAACTGCTCACATGAGGTGATTAGGATCCTTTTGAACTTTTCCCATTTTTCCTCCGTACTGATATTTTTGAGGATGTTGTCCCAATTAATGTTACCGATAGTAGTTCTAAGCTCATCAAATTTTGCTTTACTAAAGTTTAGTTTCTTTGCCACTCCCTGATAAGGCTTCCTATTGATTGACAGCTGGAAGTTGATTATATTGTGGTCGCTGTTCCCCAAGTGCCCCTCAACCTGAACCCCCCTTATACGTTCCGGTTTGTTAGTTAGTACTAGGTCCAGAATGGCCCTCCCTCTTGTTGGTTCCTGCACAAGTTGGTTCAGGTAATTGTCTTTAATTACTCTCAAGAACTTATCACCCCTGTGAGATTTGCAGGTTTCGTTCTCCCATGTTATATCTGGGTAATTAAAGTCCCCCATGATAATTACTTTGTTTCGTTTTGACACCTCTTCTATCTGCCTTAGTAGTAAGTCTTCAGTTTCTTCTGTTGCTTTTGGTGGTCGATAGAAGACCCCTATCAGGATTTTGTTATTTTTTCCTCCCTGTATTTCTACCCACAGAGATTCCACCTGTTCGTCTCCTACCCCTATATCCTCCCGTAGCCTCGGCTTCAAGTTCGATTTGACGTACAGACATACCCCTCCCCCTTTCTGGTTCCTTCGGTCTCTTCTGAAGAGATTGTACCCCTGCAAATTCACCGCCCAATCGCACTTATCATCAAGGTTTACAGAGGGAGCTGGCTTGGGCTGACAGCAATCTATGCTGACCGTGACATGTAAAGGGTTCACAGAGGGAGCTGGCTGGGGCTGACAGCAATCTATGCTGACCGTGGCATGTAAAAGGTTTACAGAGGGAGCTGGCTGGGGCTGACAGCAATCTATGCTGACCGTGGCATATAAAGGGAGCACAGTGGGAGCTGGCTTGGGCTGACAGCAATCTATGCTGACCGTGGAATGTAAAGGGTTCACAGTGGGAGCTGGTTGGGACTGACAGCAATCTATGCTGACCGTGGAATGTAAAGGGTACAATGGTGTCGCATCTGTAAGAAGTCCCCGCGCTGCACGCAGATGGCGCAGAGCGGTGCAGTTGGGGCCGCGCCATGTCCGCTAGGTGCTGTTATTCACCCGCCCCTCCAGCCTCCTGTGCGGCAGTAGCCATGCATGAAGACTCGGCCTGCGCTGTGCAGCTGCTTCTGTTGTGCGCATAAACCTCTCCATTTATGACCCCACTAGTCCCAGCGAAGACTAGAGAGCCCTCCCCATTACCCACAATGCCCCAGCGGAGACTATGGCCCGCCCATTACCCACAATGCCCTGGTTAAAGCAGCTGTAAACACTAATGCCCACTAGAGATATGATAGCCTCATCTGCTGGATGTGCAGCTCTGCCTGCAGGAACTGAAGTCCGGCCACCGCACCCACCCCAAAAGACATGAAGTTCAGAACTGCTGCGTTAAAAAACTAGACCCCTTAACGAATTCTTCTAGGGCTGTGCTGCGTATTTTGACCCACAGTATTTGAATGAATCTGAGCAAAGCAAAAGGAAAAAATTACAATTTTAATTTTTTGGGCAATTGTGTCATTTTAAAAGCATTTTTTTGTACAGTGTACATAGGAATGAAGACTTTCACTCCAAAATGGATCCCCGTTTGTCCCGTGTTCAGAAACCTACCCATTGTGGCCCTAATATTATGACCGTATGCACAACAGGGCCCAAACCGAAAGGCGCATCAAACGTCAACTGTGTCTTAACATTTACGTAATCGCCATTATCCATCGGATAACAGCGATCACATGACCGGGGACCGCTCACTGCGGCCCTCAGTCACTGCTCCAGGCTCTCGGCTACCTTTAGTAGCCAGGAGTAAGGAGACTTTAAATTTACCAGGCCCTCTGCAGCTTCTGCGCTTGCGTCCACCATCTTGCTGATGGGCATATGCGCTCACATGGACCATGCTCCATTTTCGTGCGGGAGACCAAAATCGGAATTTACTCACCTGCTCCGGATCTTCCCTTCGCCGCGGCTGGCTGTATAACATATCCAGTCGTGTAACGATCACAATAAAGCTGCGCTGCGAACACACAGGATAGATGATGTATACTCACTTAGGAGAGGGGAGTGTCAGCCTCCCCCCTCAGGAGTCCGAGATGGCTCTAAACAATTGTTAACTCCGAAGACTACCTCCACCAGAATCGAAAGTTGCTTCCTCACGATCCAATATCAGGAAATAGTTTTTATTATTAAACAAACACAAATAGGTCCCTTTTTGAGGGGACCCGGCATATACATACAACGCGTTTCGGCTGTTGGAAGCCTTTTTCAAGTATATCCTGCCACTCATAGATAGCTAACTTAAATATAAAACTACTAGACATACAATTCAATCACCTGGAAGAGCCACGTTGTATCGGGCGACGTATACATCCTGGCGTGCGTCCCTGCATTGCCACCGGCTCACGCGTCATAATAACGCTGCTGGAGGACCTGTGATGATGCCGAAAAGTGGGCGGAGCAAGCGGTCACATGACTGGCAATGTCATGTGACACCGCAGATGGAATTGACAGTGAGGAGGTCATGTGACCGGCACAGACACGGCACATTACGTATGGGGGTTCACAGCGGGAGAGGTGGGCTAGCCGTCACCTATTATCCCGGCTGACATGTAAAGCTCCTTCCCATGTAATAACATGATAGGCATCCTATAATGTGATACACCATGACATATCAAAAAAGGCCCATTATATAAATATATATATAAATATATATATATTATATAAATATATAAATTATATAAGTGATTTTTTTTAAAATGGAGCATGAAAAAATCTGGACCATGCTCCATTTTCGTGCGGGAGACCAAAATCGGAATTCACCTGCTCCAGATCTTCCCTTCGCCGCGGCTGGCTGTATAACATATCCAGTCGTGTGAGACCGGCCTTCGGTAGATCACTACCTTTTTATCACGTGACCAGGGACAGCTCAACGAGACCACCGATCACTGCTCCAGGCTCTCGGTGACCTTTGGTAGCCGGGAGCATAGAGATTTAAAATTTACCGGGCTCCCCAGCTGCTGCGCATGTCTCTGGCATTTTAAGGCAGGTTCATGCGCAGAAGCCGGAGAAGGTCCACGGAGGAGGATCACATTGAGGTTCAAATACGGAGGCCTCCGGTAAGAAGTTTCACCGATCTAAGAGGGGAGATTAAACTTCAACTTTTTCTTAACTTTTACATGATTGCCGCTATCCAACCGAGGATAAGGATCCCGGGGGACATCTCTGGAGGCCTATAGAAATATTGTCACCTTCCTTTACGGATTGGATTCGTTACGGAATGGATATCCATTGGCTAACGGCAATCACGTGACTGGGGACCATGTACTGCGGCCCACCATGAAATCTCCAGGCTCTCGGCTATGTTTGGTAGCCAGGAGCAGGGATATCTTAAATTACTCAGGCAAACTGCGGCTCTTGCATCGGCCAACGTTGACGACGGGCGCGTGCGCAGAAGCCGAGGTGAGGTCCAAGGGTAAATCCGGGGGCCTTAGGTATGTAATTACATCTCCCCTCACGAATATGAGCGAAGATTACATTTTACCATTTTTTAACTTTGTTTACTTTTAAGGGTGACTGGTGGTCGCGCCAACAGCAGGGAGCTGTCATGTCCACAGCCCCCAGGGCTTTAATCCCCAGAGCAAGTGTCTTTTTACGGCCCTGGAGATTAAAGGCCGCTTAGGCAGGAAGTCACTAAGGGGTTAAGGAGCAAACAGACTTCGTCACTAGGGCCGCTCTCACACAGACAGTTTTTACAGCGTTTAGCTCGGCGTTTGAAAAGCCACGGTAAACACTGTAAAACACCTCCATTGATTTCAGTGGAGCTTCTCAGTGATGTGGATTTATTTTGGGGTCTACGGCGTAATCAATAGGAATGTTTGTACCCTTCCAGATTTATGTTCAGAGATTGTGCGCACAATGTAAGAGATCACACGGAGACAAGACTGTCAGTGAAGAAAGTCTTCCTGACTGTTTATTAGTAGGCGTATAGCATCTTATATAGCATGATGAGTTAATTGCCCTTTATGGGCAGCAGGAAGCAATACGTGGTTGGGAATCAAAGCATGGGATTGGGTGGTCCAAATATGGTCTTTTTCCATACGGTCCTGCGTGAGTTGCTGTAGTCATGGACGTCCGACATCACGTGGTTTCAGGTACAAAATCAGCGCCATCTCTCCGAGTTTGATGGAGAGGGCAGGGGCGAGAATGAGCAATGTGTCGTCAAATGACGCCTGAGGGTTTTGTGCAGGTAAAATGTGTCCTGAGGTTATGAGCGTGTGTTTCTATAATGCTGCATATTCTGATGACGGTTAGCAGTAATGAAACTGTCTGTTTTACTAACTGTCCCTACACTACCCCGCAGCCCTCAACGGTTGACCCTCCTCGACCTCCCAGATCGAGGCAGGCCCATCGAGCAAGCTAAGGCAAGCTCTCCGGGTCTACCACAGGGTTTTTCACAGCCCTTGCGACTGGACCACAGCTAGCCTGAGTCCCCTGTATTAGTTTAGTCGCTCTTCTTTGAACCCCCTCCAATACTGTAACATCTTTCCTGAGCACCGGTGATGAAATAAGAACATCTAAAATCTATTTGGTATCTTCGTGTCCATAACAATTTGAACGCTCAAAAAATCTGCATCATTTATGTTGTCAGAAAAAAAGCCAAAATGTCAGAATTGTACTTTTTGGGTCATTCAATTCCCCCCCCCAAAAAAATATCATAAAAAACGTCCACGGTCCAAGGGTAAATCCGGGGGCCTTAGGTATGTAATTGCATCTCCCCTCACGAATATGAGCGAAGATTACATTTTACCATTTTTTAACTTTCTGTTGACTTTTAAGGGTGACTGGTGGTCGCGCCAACAGCAGGGAGTTGTCATGTCAAGCACTGAGCTCCCATGAACGGCGGAGTCGTAGTCATGCAATGAGACTAGTGCTACGTGACCAAGATCGCTGTATAGCCCTGCGACCTCACACTCTCGGGCCGGCTTCACACCACCTGTTTCCTATTGTTCAATCCGCAGTCGTCGTCCACACGGAGGATCTGCAGCAAATCACATGCATTGAAAGATACATACTACTGCTACTTCCTTTACACTCGCGGTCATCTGCATTACAGAATCTGCAGGAACGCAGGGTCGCCGGCTGGGGTAACGGCCAGATTCTGCTGTGGTATCCCGCAATCGGAATGTGAAGCGGTTGTGTGCAGCTGGCCTTACTGAAGACAATGTAGTTGCGATACAACTCACAAGTAGCTGCGACCAATATATTGCAAAAATCCAACCTCGGTGAGGTTTTAGCACTCTATAGGTTGTGGGAACTTGCGCGACCCCATTGATATATTTGAGAATGCAAGTTCACAGGGCTGCACAGCGATCTTTGGTCACATGACCCATGTCATGGCGAAAGACTCCATAGAGCTCCAGCCTTAGGGCTCATGTCCACGATTGTGTTCTCACCGCAGAGACGCAGCGTTTTACGCATACCACCGTGGGCTCTTCGGCCAGATTCACACAGATGTATTTGCGTAGCATATTACGCATGAAAAATATACATGCTAAATACACGTCAGTAGAACCCGCTGATTGCAGCGAGTTCCTTCACATAAGTGTATTTTGCATGCGCATTTTGTCCAAAAAAAAAGCAGTCCCCTTTATTTTCTCGTGCATTTCTGCAGGGGAAGAACATGTATTATTCTAATTACACTAATTGCCTATTTCAATAAATGGCGGCATGGTTGCGTGTTTTTTTGCGCTTGCAAATGTGCTTGATTCATGCTAACAAAAGTACAGTAAGGGCCGCTTCACACAAACATATTTGTTTCAATGGGTGCCTTCAGAATTCTCTTTACAATATAGTTGCGTATAGGCTGCGGGTATATCCGCGACCACGGAGCACAATAGGCTCTATGCTGCGGATATCCGCGGTAAAATAGAACCTGCTGCGTTCTCTTTTCTGCTTCCATGGGTGGAAATTCTGCAGGAAATCTGGCAGCGGAATTTCCGCCCGTGTGCACGGGGCCTAAGGCTGCTCTAAGACGTGCGTTCAGAAAACACAGCTTAAAATCGTGGGTTTTTTACCTCAATTTTGAGCAGCACTTTTGAACGCATGGTAAAGCGGTTTTAATGCACCCCACAATTGTGATGGGTGGGGAGGTGCGTTAGAAAACGCAAATACAGGACAGATAGCGCTTAAAAATCACCGCTTCCGAGCTCACGTCTGAGTAATCGCATTCAAATCAATAGAAACAGTATACCGCAATAAAAAGCGGTGTGTGTGTGTGTGATTCTCATCTAGCGCAGGAAACGCGTTAATAGGGCTAATTCATGTATGGAAATTCGTTTTGCAGCTTTCCTAGCTATCCTCCGGCACGGCTACTTACCCGAAGTGATGCGAGGCGGTTTTGAGATAAAAATGCCTCACATCCGCGGGGAAATTGCATGTTGGCGAGGGAGTGATTCACGGCCCGATATCGCACTCGTCCGTGTGACGTTAGCTTTATAGTTTGGGGGATAGTTCTGGTATACACGCTGATTTTGTAGCATAGATGCGCTGTGAATTGAGGTGAATATATATTTTGGCAAGTCAGTCAATGGAGCTAAAAGAGGAGTCAAGGCATGATCTACTGACTTAGGGCTAATGCCCACGGATGGATTTCTGCCGCGTTTCATGAACCTAATAATAGCTTACTGCCTTTAAATGTTCACACATCATGAAAGAAATCGTGCCATGTTCTAATTGCCACGGGAAAACGCGCAGCCGGCGTCCATTGCAGTCAATTGAAGCCATGCATCACGTGATACATGGCGGAAGTATAGCATGATTACGCGTTTTTTTTGTTTTTTTCAGCCTCACTGCGGCTGTAGATTGCTGCGCCCGTGTGAAGGAGTCCTAAAGAATATTTAACATTAAGCAAAAACTAGTGCCAGATTCTTGACAAGCACACAAGCTACCGCTAATCTCTGCGCCAAAACTATGCCAAATGATTGTGCCCCAATACCTTTACCTTACTTATATTTGTTACTGTATTACTTTATTATTGCAACACACTGTATGCAAATGAGCCAGGTGTCTGGCAGGCTGATGTCACTGCATTGTGATGTCATCAATTTAGAAGTATAAATACCGGCAGCCATGTTAGTCAGTCTCCACTGCAGCTTGGAGACGGGAGGTGGGGGAACCCCTATCTCCTCCGAGAAGCCACAGAACTGGACCTTTTTTTATTTTTAGCTGAGTGCATTTTTAATGCAGCACACAAGGGGGAGACAGCGGCCTACCAAAATCTACTGGGTCATATGACGCGGCTGGCGGTGGGCGGGGAAGCGTTTTTTACTCTATCTTCCGCTGTGCTACAGCGGAAGATAGCGTGACGGACGGCTTCCATTGACTAGAATGGAGGCCGGCCACGCGTACACCCGCGGCAAATAAAGCATACCGCGGGTGAGGTCGGGTGATTTCACAGTGCGGAATTCCGCGATGGAATTCCGCACCGTGAGCATTGAGCTATTAGGTTCAATAGAACCTAATAGCTGCGGGCAATGCAGCGGACTTACGCAGCGTATTACGCAGCGGAAATCCCTCCGTGGGAAGGAGCCCTAACTTTAGCCAGCAGAAGGCGCCATAGTATAAGGCAGAAAAAGAAAAGCCCCTAGGCAACCCCGAATCCAAAATTGGATTGCAGAGGGTTAAAGAGGCCCTATCCTTTTTAGAACGACGGGGTAAAATCATACGTCCTGATCAGCCCCGCCCCTGACACGTTGGCACTTTGCGATAAATAAGTGGGTTTTGTGTTGCAGTTTGGGTACCCAGTCTCTAAAAGGTTCGCCATCACTGATATAGAGGAAGCCCCGACATGTTGGACATGTTGGATACACATGGGAGTGCAGCGCCAAAAACACATGGAACCGTAGTGAGAGGAAAAACAGTGTGAAAATGGCCTTATAAAGATATATTTTTACATTTAGGCTGGATTCCGACAAGCTTACGCATATTTGCACAGACAAAGAAATAACACGCAACGATTATCTCAGCTAGTGAAATAGACAATTAGTATAATATGCGTTCTTTCCCTATGAGAATGTGCGAGAAAATATAGTATGCTGCGTATTTTTTTGTGCGATCGAAATGCACAATGTATGTACGTACGTGCGTGTATGTATGTAAGTACGTGCGTGTATGTATGTACGTACGTGCGTGCATGTGTGTATGTATGTGTGTACGTGCGTGTATGTGTGTACGTGCGTGTATGTATGTACGTGCGTGTATGTACGTGCGTGTATGTATGTACGTATGTACATGTGTTTATGTATGTGCGTGTATGTATGTACGCGTACGTACGTGTATGTATGTACGTACGCGTGTGTACGTACGCGTATGTATGTACGTACGCGTGTGTACGTACGCGTGTGTATGTACGTACGCGTGTGTACGTACGCGTGTGTATGTACGTACGCGTGTGTACACGTACGTCGAATTTGGACAATAGTATGCTGTGCATACTAACATAACATTAGGGCCACAATGGGTACATTTCTGAAAACAATACAAACAGGGGATCCATTTTGGGGTGTCAGTGCACATGAAAATGATTTTGGGGGAAAAAATTTTAGAATAGCACATTACCCGAACACTTTTTTTTTTTTTTTAATCTAAATTGCATTAATTCCTGAAAATGTGGGATCTAAATAATGTGGCGCGCATGCGCAGAAGCCGGCGAGCCCGGCAAATTCAAAATCTCCCTGCACCCGGCTGTCACAGATAGCCGAGTGCAGGGAGATATGACTGGGATAACGGTGATCATATAAAGTTAAAAAGTTTAAAAAAAAAAAAGTTTAAAGTTTAAAAAGTTAAAGTTTCATCTCCCCTTACGGATCGTATCCGTAAGGGGGATGAAATTACGTACCCAAGGTCCCGGATTTGTTCCCTGGTGGGATGTTGATCCGTGGACCTTACCCCAGCTTCTGCGCAAAAGTGAAAGATTGCCCAATAAATGTAACATCTCCCTGCTGCTGGCTACCAAAGGTCGCCAAGAGCCTGGAGATGTCACGGGGAGCCGCGGTATACGGTTACTGGTCACGTGATCGCCGTTATCCAATGCATAATGGCGATCACGTAAAAGTTCTTTAAAAAGTGGCAGTTTCATCTCCCCTCACCGAAGCGATCGGTGAGAGGAGATGAAACATCTTCTCGGAGGCTTCCGCATTTGAATCCAGATGCGATTATCCTCCATGGATCCTGCCAGCTCCTGGGTATGCGCCCGCCGGCAAAATGCCGGACACATTCGCAGGAGCTGGGGAGCCCAGGAAATTTTAAATCTCCTTGCTCCCAGCGACCAATGGTTGCTGCGTGCTTGGAGCAGTGACCGGGGGCCTCGTTGAGCGGTCCCCGGTCACATGATAAAGTAGCGAACTAACATTAGGCCGGTCACACATGACCGGAGAGGAATTACGGGTTCTGCATGCGCTTGATCAACGGTAATCCACGGATCAATCGCATGCATTGGATTACACAATTCCCCCCAATTAGCGGGTCGGAATTGCGTAATCCACTCGCAGAAACCACACACACATATATACACACACACACACAAGGCTCTCACCCTGCAGCTGCTCCTCCTCAGCGATGCTCTCCTTGCTGCAGAGATCATGTTCTCTGCACTCCCCTTCCCTCCTCCGCGGCCGTTGTCAGTCTGCTATCGGCACTCCTCTATTACTGTCTGCATTAGACAGAACAAGCCGAGAGCAGACTGCCTACTGACAGCAGCACTCCCCACCAGGCACACAAACAGCAGCGGGGGAGGGGCGGCCCACAAAGGACACAGAAGAACTGGCAGTATCTCAAGAGCCCTGTAGCCCCCCATGCTCCCCCTATTCATCACCCTCAGGGGCAAACACAAGGGGCCCACGCCAGCACCCTCCACCAGACTCACATTGCGAAGAGGAGCAATGGGATTGGCGCGCACACCTGCGTTCACTCCCCACCAAAAGAGATCTGGACGAATCTCTATATAAGCTCGAACAATCCCACAAAAGAGACATTACAGGTCTACAAAAAGACATCCTGCACGTAGGTCAACGCCTTGGGGAAGTGGAGGAAATACAGGAAAAGCTAATTGACACTGTCGACTCGCACAGAAAGGTCATCCAAGCACAGTCGGCCCAAATTTCGGAGTTGTTTCTTCACTTAGACGACCTTGAAAACCGCCATAGGCGGAACAATTTGCGCATAAGAGGCCTAGACGAAAGGGTCGAGCACAACCAACTTGCCACCTGGGCACAAAAATTCTTCAACGACTTACTGAAACGCCCACCAGAAGACCTCATAGAGATCGACAGAATACACCGCACTCTGGGCCCGCGCTCCGCAGACCCCGCAAGGCCGCGAGATGTAGTGTGCAGAGTGCACTTCTTCCAGGAGAAAGAACAGATAATGAGAAGCGCTAGAGATGCTGGAAATCTACACTACAAGGGGTCCCCCATTCTCATCCTACAAGACCTTTCCCGCCGCACACTTCAACAAAGAAGAGCACTAAAACCACTACTGACGGCGCTGAGAGATAAGGACATTCTATATCAATGGGGCTACCCCTTCCAACTGCAGGCGCGCAAAGGGAACAAAAGAGCAACCTTTAGGTCCCTGGGGGATCTGCCCAATTTCCTGCACACATTCGAACTCCCGATGATTGACTTACCGGACTGGCCCAGACACGTAGGGGCGCTGGCTCCCGCTGTGGGCTCCCCATGGCAAAGAGCCAGCGACAAAACCAAACGCTGACAACCCAGACCCTCTCTTCTGAGATGCCGACCAACTGTCAAGAGACAAACGCAAGCCGACGTCCCCGCTTGCCCACCCGCTCCAGAGACCCGCTGAGACATCACTAACGCTCCTGAGAACGGAGCCACTAAGCTATAGCCTTAAAATGTTATATTTGTTCTAGCCGCGGCCGTAACGGGGCACAGCTCCGATGCCAGGTTTCGTTCGTTCCCCAGCAGAGGGTGCAGCCCGGGCGCTGCCACGTAAGGTGTTTTCCTTAAACTGCACTGAGGAAAGTTTAATGGGGCCTCACCCCATATATGTTATATTTCTCCTGTCTGTTTCTGTGTTGTTCTTTCACCCCCCCTTCCCACCTCTCCCACTTGTGCCTTACCCCCCCCCCCCCACACCCTAAGATTGGTCACCTAGCATTCCAAAACACGCTCACTCAACTACTAGAGATATGGCCAACGTAACAGTCTGCACTTACAATGTTAAAGGCCTGAACACTCCGGGGAAAAGAAGCCAAGTTCTGTATCACTTACATAAGAAAAAAATAATGGTAGCCTTACTGCAAGAGACCCACTTTAAAGCAGACAACATTCCACGCTTTTCCTCTAAATTCTACACCACGTGGGTCCACAGCCCGCACCCCACAAAAAAGGCGAGGGGGGTCTCGGTGGCACTACACAAGTCCTTCCAACATGAGGTGATCGATCAAATGGTCGACCCACAGGGCCGTTACATCTTCTTAAAACTAGAGGTCATGAATTCAATAATCTCAATTGCTAACATTTATTTCCCCAATCAGGACCAGATCTCCTTCGGGCTGACAACTTTGAGAAAACTGGCTGACTTCGCCGATGGCTCTGACGTGATCCTAGGCGGCGACCTTAATCTAGTGATGGACCCAGGACTGGACTCGTCGGTTGGTAAGTCCCCCATCTCCCACGCAGCACGTCGCACATTCAAAAAAGAACTAGATAGGCTGAGGTTGGTGGACCTGTGGAGGATTTTGCACCCCGGGGTCAGGGACTATAGCTTCCATTCGGCGGTGCATAACAGCTACAGCCGAATAGACCACCTTTTTATATCCCACAGACTGTTGGACCATGGCCCCTCGTGCTCCATAGGCCCCTTCCTGTGGTCAGACCACGCCCCTATCTATGGGGGTCTCTCTAGAGTGGGAGGACCTCCCAAAACATTTCAGTGGAAACTCAACGACAATTTGCTTAACGACGCTGTCTGCGCCGGAGACATCAAAAAAACAATAGAGATGTTCGCGGAAACACACAGGGAGGACCACACAGACCCCCCCATTAAATGGGAGGCCCTGAAGTGCGTCCTACGAGGCGTCTTCATCTCCCATGGATCCCGCTTAAAAAAAGACAGGTCAGCAAAACTGAAAAGACTCTTAGAAGAATTACAGACAAAAGAGAGACTAAACAAAGGTAGACCCACAGAGAACACGAAAGTGGAAATCTCCACAATTCGTCAACAAATCCTCTCGATACTCGACCAAAGGACACTAGGATTCAGAGACAAGATGCGCAGATGCGCGTTCGAGTATGGAGATAAATGTGGGAAATGGCTCTCAAAGACCCTACACCCCAAGGCCCCCCTGACTTATATCCCGAAAATACAAAAGCGACAGGGAGGAGTAGCCCACTCAACTACCGAAATTCTCGAGGCCTTCCGCGAATACTATAGCAGCCTATATAACATAGAGAGAGACCCCGCTCGGACCCCGCTGGGACAGTGAAGTCGAGGAATACCTAGACAGCCACGCTCCTGGACCTATAGATCCAGAAGCGTCCGCGGAAATGGAAGAGGACTTCTCCCCCACAGAAGTCTCAGCCCTCATCAAAGAGCTAAAAGTAGGCAAGAGCCCGGGCCCAGACGGACTGACCCCAAAATTCTATAAACTATTCAAAAACGAATTAGCCCCATTGCTGACCAATTCTTTCAATGCAATAAACAGAGGCTGCCCCTTCCCGACTCAGGCCTTGCAGGCACACCTGGTCGTAATACCCAAACCGGGAAAAGACGCTACGGAGTGCGGTAGTTACAGGCCTATTTCACTCCTAAACGTAGACGTTAAACTTTTCGCCAAGTCAATCGCCACCCGACTTCAGCCATACATCCCGAAACTAATACATAGAGACCAGGTGGGGTTTGTCCCGGGAAAAGAGGGGAGGGACAATATAATAAAAACCATGTCACTGATCTCGCGGGCCCGACAAGAGAGGTCTCCATTAGGCCTTATGGCGGTCGACGCCGAAAAGGCCTTCGACAGGGTCGGATGGAGGTTCTTAGAGGGCACACTGGGGAGAGTGGGACTGGGGCCCCGCATGAGGGAGTGGATTATGGCGCTATACGGGAACCCCTCGGCGAGGATCAGAATCAACGGCGCCCTCTCAGATAACATCCCCATACGAAACGGAACGCGACAGGGCTGCCCGCTGTCCCCCTTTTTATACATATTGACGATGGAGTCCCTGGCCAACGCCATAAGAAAAAACGATGCCATAAGAGGGGTTAAACTGGGCCAGAGGGAGCTTAAACTCTCTTTATTCGCAGACGACCTCCTGCTATATTTATCCTGCCCGAGAATAGGGATCCCGGTTCTTCTGCAGGAATTCGACAAATTTAGTGCGATTAGCAACTTCAAAATCAACCTGCAAAAAACCGAAATGCTAAATATCTCCCTCCCAAGGGACGAAGCACACTCCCTACAGGAACTTTTCCCACTCAAATGGCAATCGAAATCCCTCAAATACTTAGGAATACAACTGCCGGAAGACCCCGCAAACGTATACGACCTAAACTTTAAACCCTTCTTAACAAACTTAGAGAGAGACCTGGGGAAATGGAGTCCCCTCTTCCTATCCTGGGCGGGAAGGGTGAACGCGGTCAAAATGGACGTCTTACCAAAGTTCCTGTACATATGCCAAGCATTCCCCATAAAACTGCACAGGGCCTATTTTAAGCACATCCGCTCCCTGATTACTAAGTTTGTCTGGCGAGGCCGCAGTCCCAGACTTAAATACAGAACCCTGACCAGAGACAAACCCAGGGGAGGCCTGGGCCTCCCAGACTTTTCACTGTATAATAAAGCTAACATAGCGAACTGCGTGCTAAACCTGCTCAGGAACCGGAGCTCCAAGCTCTGGGTTGAACTAGAATACAACCTAGATGCCAGGCAGACGCAGGGAGTATTCTGGATCCCGCAGACCTTAATTAGGCGCCTTACAGTAATGTCCCCACTGCTGAACCAGCTAACAAGAGCCTGGTCGGGCTTTGCAAGGGATACAGAACTGATCTTAGTGCCAGGCCCCTTCACACCTCTACTAGCTAACCCCCAATTTGAGGCCTTCCTACACCGAAAAACCCTAGCGACCACGTCAATAAACCCCGCGCCACGACTAAGAGACGTAATGACAGGAGACAATCTGAAACCACTGACGGAACTATTTGAAGGACGCATCGTTCCACCAGGGACGTGACTAGAATACTTCCAGCTGAGGAGTGCGATAGACACCCTGGGTCCTGAGTCCCGGGGGGCGGAAGACCCCACTGACTTTGAAAAATTGTGCATGTCCACAGCCCCCATCAGCCACCCAATCTCAGTACTTTATAAGATGATGCTGGACCGGGAGATGGGGGATGGTCCCCTAGACTTTGTCCACGCGTGGGAAGAAGAATTGGGAAGGCACCTGCAGCCGAATGATTGGGTCTAACCGTTTGCCCTGACACACAAGGGGTCGGTATACTCCAGACTCCAAGAACTAAATTTTAAAATAATCTCTTGCTGGTACAGAACCCCAGCCAGGGGTTGCCAATGAGCAACCAGTTTTTCAGTCTTTATTTTTGTGCATTCCTGGGATCAGAACTATAAGGGGACTAAAGTACATTCGTGTGAAGGAGCCCTCGGCGCAATTTTATGCATATGAGAGCGAATTTGCTTACCCCCTTAGACTCTAATGGAATATCGGGAGCGCAAATGCACATAAAAATCATTGCGGTTTCTGCGACCGCTTTTCTGCTAAATTTAGCACGCCGTGTGAAAGAGGCCCTAGGGCTTCGGCAGACGAGTGTACACGCCAAGACTATTGTCGCAGTGGAGCGTATTTGTGCATAAACAAGGTTTACAGTAATCGGGTTGCGCTTGAAATGCCAGTTCACACGCGCGTTCACCCCTTTCCGTGGCATACAGTGGCGATGGTCATCTTCTCCCTGCGACGGCCGCCGGGTCACAACCCTTTCCTGTCATTTTTGTATATAAAACGCAGAAAGATGAGGTGAGAAACACCCTTAGGGTCAGGGGCGTACCTAAAGGCTCAAGGGCCCGGGTGCAAAAGTTCAGCTCAGGGCCCCCCCTTACCTTTCTCACCGCGTACCCATACCTAAATCATGCTGCATACAGCTGCAAAACGAATTTCCATACATGAATTAGCCCTATTAACGCGTTTCCTGCACTAGATGAAAATCACACACACACACACCACTTTTTATTGCGGTATACTGCTTCCATTGATTTGAATGCGATTACTCAGACGTGAGCTCGGAAGCGGTGATTTTTAAGCGCTATCTGTCCTGTATTTGCGTTTTCTAACGCACCTCCCCACCTATCACAATTGTGGGGTGCATTAAAACCGCTTTACCATGCGTTCAAAAGTGCTGCTAAAAATTGAGGTAAAAAACCCACGATTTTAAGCTGTGTTTTCTGAATGCACGTCTTAGAGCAGCCCTAGGCCCCGTGCACACGGGCGGAAATTCCGCTGCCGGATTTCCCGCAGAATTTCCACCCATGGAAGCTGCTATAGGATTGCGTTAGAAAACGCAATCCTAGGCAGACGGCCGCGGTTTGTCCGCGCGAAATCACACGTGGAAAACAAACCGCGGCATGCTCTATTTCTGTGCGGGGTTCGCAGAGCCCCACACAGAAACGTCACTCCCCGGCCGCTGGCACCGGTCTGCGCATTTAGGACGGCAACTCCCACAGCCTAGAAGTTTGTATGATCTAGAGCACAGGTGTCAAACAATGCCCGCGGGCCGAATCCGGCCCGCCGCCTATGCAGTAGGTTCCCTCACTCCTCCGTGCTGTAGCTCGGCCTGTGGTGTTGCCGTGTCAGGGTGGATTTTATCTGACCTGCTTTGCGATCCTCCCTGCGACTGTGAGCAGTTTGTGGATCTGGGCTCCCTGGACTGGCAGCTTGCGCTATCGTCCGAGTCGTCCGTCTCAGCGGCTCTCTCCTTCTGCACGCTGCTGCTAGGTCGCGCCGGACCTCCCGTCGGCGCCATCTTGATTTTTCCCCGCTCACCGGCCGCCTCTGCTTGCGGTCTCAGGAACGGCTCCAAACTGCCTGCACTGCGTTCCGGAGTGCGCCCCGAGGTGTTCTGGGCTCTCTTGCGCCCCATGACGTCTCTCTGTGCCGCTGTGATAGCTTGTGGAGCCTTAAAGAAGCCGCGGCCGCCGGAGCGCGTCTCAGAAGCGACTTACTCCGGCATCAGGTAGCTCCGCCCCCCCCCTTTTTAAACTTTTTAAAAACTTTTTAAACTTTTTTTTTACTTTTTCACACTTTTTTTTTTAACTTTACATGATCACTGTCATCCACCCAGACACATGTTTTTACGTCCTCAGGGATTAAGGCCCACTTGGGCAGGACGTAAAAACACTATGGGCTGGTCACTAAGGGGTTAAGAATTAAATTATGCAAACCGAATAATACGAAATGTAACGATTGGCCAATTTTGCATCTTTCAAATAATGTGGAATATGATTTAGACGCGTTACCACTGAGAAACAAGGCGAGGTTCATCCATAGACTCATCACAACAGTTCTTTTGTTTTATTATATACTTTATTATTGTGATTTGCATTTTATGTACTTTGTCAAATCAATAATTTAGAAAATCAATTAAATATTTGTTGATGAAAATGGACAAATGTTTCCGCTTACCTGTACAGAGCTGACGGAAAATGCGTTTTTCCCATGGAATCGGCTCTTTAACCCCTTAACGACGGCCCCATCGGGATTCTACGTCCTGGCCGGCTGGGCTTTATTCCTAGAGGACGTAGTTTTATGCATCCTCTAGGAATGACAGCCCTGCAGGCTCAGGACGTGATAGCTCCATGCTGCCGGTTACCGGAGGTAGCCGACAGCATGGAGCTGTCATCCCGGGCCGCGGGACCCCACCCCCGGTCACGCGATCGCGTTAAACTCAATGGAAAGTTAAAAACAATTAAAGTTTCAGCTCCCCTTACGGATCCGAGCGTCCACCAAAAGAGATCTCTCAAAACGACCGACGGACGCACCTTCAGAGGCAAACTAGTGCTTGCTTCTAGTGTCATCGTCTGCTTAACCATCCTGCGTAGGGAGGTGACGAGTCCTGCAGGCTCTGCAAGCCTAGGATGCGTGAGCACGGTGCAAGAGGAAGGACTGAGGAGGATGTGAGGGGGAGGGGGGAGGGCGCGGTTGAGAAAGCGTTGGGTGGGGCTATGCAAAGGTCTTCCAGCTCCCTCAGAGCATTGTGGGTGCGCCCGGAGTGCTGCCTGAGCGTGTTGCATCTGATACGTCCCCTATTTGGGGATCATTTATTAAAGGGAGCATAGGTGCAGCACGTTTCTGTAAAACCAATAGAGGGCGCTGCAATGTTACTGTAGAAACCAATGGACAGCATGGGAGGTAGCTATACATAGATTTTAAAGACGACGACTGCCAAGGCTAAAGCCCGTGTATATTCCATAGACTATAGCTATCTCCAGGATAGCTGCATGCGCAGTCGTGTGCGGGGTGCGCAGTCGCGCCATTGTCTCGCACGGCTGCTTTCATTCCGTGCTTCCTGACAAGGCAATGTACGCATACGTCACTAGTGAAGGAAGCGGAAGGTAGCGCAATGTACACTTTTTGACCGGATGGAGGAAAATCGGGTTGCTGGAGGTCACGTGACCGAAGTGACAAGCGGCTCCAGGAGAAGATTTGGGATAAGAAGAAGAGGTAAGCAGGCTCCCTGGGGAGCAATAGGTAAGTATACAGTATATTTTTTTGTTTTTAATGACAGAACCCCTTTAAGGCTCTATTATGACACTTTTCGAACCGTGGTATGGTTACATGCGGGGAGTGTGAAGACGGTATGGTTACATAAGGGGGGTGTGGTGACAATACGGTTACACTAGGAAAGTGGGCTTACATGAGGGGAGCGTGGAGGCGGTGCGGCTACAGAAGGGGAGTGTGATGGAACCCCTAACAATAATCTGTGCCGTGTCCTTTCCATAAATGTCATAGAAGGTAATGAAAATGAACAGTTTAGCATACAGTAATTGCACTTTCACATGGGCCAAAATTCTCACTTACCCAAAGGAAGCAGCTGGTGACAAAACATGAAACGTGGGCAAGGAGGCTCTGGTGTCCTGTTGTACCACTTCTAGCTTGGATACAAGAGGTTATACAGATGGGAATGGAGGCTCTAGTACCCTGTTGTACGCCTTGTAGCTTGGATAAAAGATAAGATAAGGACAGGCAAGGGGACTCTAGTACTGCGTTGTACCACTTCTAGCTTCTAGTATAGAAGATGGGGAACAGGCGGCTATGGAGGCTCTATTCTAGAGAATCAATACAGTAAGCAGTGGAGTAGGTCAGTAAATTAATGGCTGAAATAACAGTTGAATTGTGTTACCACGTTACTACTGACAGTCCTCACCTCTTTAGTAACCGGTGGCATGGCTGAAGCCTCATCACAGTATTTCAGTGCCAGAGCTTTCTGTCCTCGGTCTTTGTAGCACTGGGATGAAAGATAAAAAACACCAAAAAAAGCAAAAACCAGTAAAGCAATAGAATCTTACAGTAACTTTGGGGCATTACAGCAGCACACAATGTCCCTGCAGGTTGGATTACAGATGAGTGCTGCTGTATGGTGCCTTCATACCTCTAGGGCAGGATACCTACCTGATATGTATTGTCATGGGGCGCACCAAGATCTTGTCTCAGGCTTTGCTTGCAGTCCTACCATATCGCACTAAATGCAGAAGTGCAGTCAATGCAGCTTTTTACCTAAAATAGTAAAAATTGGTCAAAGCCTCATGCAGTGTATTACCTGACCCTGGAATAACATCAATGGCAATTATAAGAATAATGCTGATAATAATACAAATTCTGTATGTCTGTTTTCAGCCTTACAAAACCATAACTATAGAAGTTTAAATTTATACGTAAAGCTAGATATTTTTAGAAATATCTATATTGATATATAACTATCTATTTTTATAGCTAGATATATATCTATGCAGTAAGATGCATTAGATCGATGGTGACACGCGCACCCGAAACAAGGACCACAGGTTGTAAGCAGCCATTTTTCCGTCAGTCTCCACTGGAGTCTCTCCCAGGCCCAAACTGAACCTACCTACCTGAATTGTAAGTACCTACCTTCTTGTTCTCTATGAAAGAACTGAGCGTACCTTTTAAAAAAATGGCGGCAGCAGCAGCAACCAATCACATTTTGTATAGTTTATGTATAGCTACCTGCCATGCTGTCCATTGGTTTCTACAGTAACATTGCAGCGCCCTCTGTTGGTTTTACAGAAACGTGCTGCACCACCTATTGGATTTACCCAAACTTACAGCACCATAGAGATTAGCGGGTCACCTCCCAGTTCTCCATCTTTTTGCCCTATTTTTCTCTAGGGTGGTTTCAAACCGGCGGGTAAAATCGCGCCATTTTTAACCGATGCGTTGGTTATTGGAAAAAAAAGCAGATTTCGCAGCCAATGATTCCCAACGGTTCCCTTCCCTTCAGCAAGGTTTTCACTGATGTGATGTTGAGAGAGAAAATCACAGCCTGCTGTGTCCTTCTGCGCAGTGCGTTTTTTAAAATCTCCCATGTAATCCTATGGAGGCTGCGTTTTATCGCATCACAAGGCGAAAAATATGCGCTGCATGTTAACATTGGAAAGTCCTACCGACTTGCGCGTTAAACAAAAACATGCGGTTTTTAATGTGCGCGGCAGCGATGCGATTTAATCCTCTAAAAAAAAAGCATCGCTGGTGATTGTCACGGCCGTATATTGGGACAAAACTAAGCCTAAGATTTCTGTGGTTTCGTTTTCACCAGCAGTATTCTCTCCCGTTAATACTTGACCGAGAAAATATAGGACCTCCCCTATGAATACTATGTGCGTAAAAGATCAGGTGGCCGCCATATTCCCACCATTTATTTTGTTTTTTACAGTTGCTCCTACAGCGGTGTGTGTTTGTGTTTGTATGTGTATGTGTGTATGTATGTGTATATATTTTACACACATACACACATCGCAATGCATTGTTCTTACAAGGCGCACTGCACTGGCAGACACACTCGCATATTTGCCATGCGAGATATTGGTTTGAGTTTCTCGGGCTGATATAGTGCTCACTTGTGTAAAATCAGCCACAGAGAATGAATTTAACATCACCAAAGACATAAAGCTATACATTGCCCTCTATTGTCAGCATGCTGTTATCCTGACCCCCAAGTGTCAATGCATAATGCATCCCAAGTGGCAGCTTGCCCACCCATATCACGTCTTGTAGCCAAGCTAGAGGCGATACAACAGGGTCTGTTTCACATTTTGTATCCAAGCTAGAGGTAGTACAACTTTAACTTTTTTCCTTCTGCTTTGCTCAGATTCATTCAAATACTGTGGGTCAAAATACGCAGCACAGCCCTAGAGGAATTCGTTAAGGGGTCTAGTTTTTTTAAACAGGGTCATTTGTGGGGGTTCTCCAACAGCACCTAGCGGACATGGCGCGGCCCCAACTGCACCGCTCTGCGCCATCTGCGTGCAGCGCGGGGACTTCTTACAGATGCGACACTATTGTACCCTTTACATTCCACGGTCAGCATAGATTGCTGTCAGTCCCAACCAGCTCCCACTGTGAACCCTTTACATTCCACGGTCAGCATAGATTGCTGTCAGCCCAAGCCAGCTCCCACTGTGCTCCCTTTATATGCCGCGGTCAGCATAGATTGCTGTCAGCCCCAGCCAGCTCCCTCTGTAAACCTTTTACATGCCACGGTCAGCATAGATTGCTGTCAGCCCCAGCCAGCTCCCTCTGTGAACCCTTTACATGTCACGGTCAGCATAGATTGCTGTCAGCCCCAGCTAGCTCCCTCTGTAAACCCTTTACATGCCGTGGTCAGCATTTATTGCTTTCAATCCCAGCCAGCTCCCACTGTGCTCCCTTCACATGCCGCGGTCAGCATAGATGGCTGTCAGTCCCAGCCAGCTCCCTCTGTAAACCTTTTACATGCCCAGTCAGCATAGATTGCTGTCAGTCCCAGCCAGCTCCCTCTGCGAACCCTTTACATGCCACAGTCAGCATAGATTGCTGTCAGTCCCAGCCAGCTCCCTCTATAAACCCTTTACATGCCACGGTCAGCATAGATTGCTGTGAGCCCCAGCCAGCTCCCACTGTGCACTCCCCGCATGTAAACGCACCGTCAATACACTCCCCAGCATGTAACCACACCGTCACCACACTCCCCGCATGTAACCCCACCATCACCACACCGCCCTTATGTAACCCCACCGTCTCCACACTCCCAGCATGTAACCCCACCGTCTCCACACTCCCTGCATGTAACCGTACCGTCACCACACTCCCTGCATGTAACCCCAGGTCGCCACATTTCCCTCATGAAAACCCACTAGTCATTTGAGGGGGTTCTTTATAGTTTTGGCCGCTCAATGGCTCTATAAGTGGGCAATGGGGCCTGAAATTTATTCAGTGGTACCCTGAAATCCAACGGGTATTCCTTTCATTGTAGGCCTAGCCATGGGTCCTGTAAGTCTATTAGGGCCACAATGGGTATGTTTCTGAACACGGGACAAACAGGGGTATCGATTTTGGGGTGAAAGCCTTCATTTATATGTGTGCTGTACAAAAAAAACTGTTTTTAAATTGACACAATAGCCCAAAAAATGAAAATCCTATTTTTTTCCTTTTGCTTTGCTTGAATTTATTCAAAAACTGTGGGGTCAAAATATGCAGTACATCCCTAGATAAATTCGTTAAGGGGTCTAGTTTTTAAAATGGGGTCATTTGTGGGGGTTCTATATGGTTTTGGGCGCTCAAGAACTCTACAAGTGGGCAATGGGGCCTAAAAGGACTTCAAGCAAAATCTATGTTCTGAAAGCCACCGATTACTCCTTTTATTTTGGGCCCCGTTGTGTATCCAGACATAAGATTAGGGCCACAATGGGTATGTCTCTGAACACGGGAGAAATAGGGGTATCCATTTTGGGGTGTAAATCCTGATTTTCATGTAAACTATAGGAAAAAAATATGTCTTTAAAATAACAGATTTGCAAAAATATGAAATTTTACTTTTTCTCCTCTAAATTGAATTAATTCCTGAAAAAAAACTGTGGGGTCAAAATACTCATGACACCCCTCAGTGAATACATTAAGGGGTGTAGTTTTTAAAATGAGGTCATTTGGGGGGGTATCTATTATTCTGACACTCATGAGCCTTTCCAATCTCGGCTTGGTATAGAAAAACAAAGTGTTCCTCAAAATGCTAAAAAGTAATGTTAAATTTGTACGTCTCCTAAATAGTTAAAAAAAAAACGAAAGTTTTTCCAATGTGCGCCCAAAATAAAGTAAACGGGTGGAAATATAAATCTTAGCAAAAATTTCTATATTATGTTTGCACATATTTAAGATATTGCAGTTGGAAATGTGAAAAAATGACGATTTTTTTCAAAATTTTCCCAATTGTGGCGCTTTTAATAAATAAACACAATTTCTATCGGTCTATTTTTTCCGCCTAAATGAAGCACAACATGTGGCGAAAAAACAATGTCAGAATCGCTTGGATATGCAAAACCTTTCTGGTGTTTTTCCATGTTAAAGTGACACATGTCAGATTTGGAAAATTTGGCCTGGTCATTAAGGCGCAAACAGGCTTGGTCACTAAGGGGTTAAATATGAGCCATACAGAAGTTATTCACTTACCTGCTCCGTTGCTGGCGTCCCCGTCTCCATGGCTCCGTCTAATTTTGCTGGCTTCTTGCTTTTTTAGACGCGCTTGCGCTGTGCGGTCTTCTGCCTGGTGAATGGGGCCGCTCGTGCCGGAGAGCTGCTCACCGCGTCGTCATCGTAGCTCCGCCCCGTCACGTGTGCCGATTCCAGCCAATCAGGAGGCTGGAATCGGCAATGGAACGCAAGGAAGGAGAAGAAAATCCACGGTGCACCATGGGAGAAGACCCGCGGTCCACCGTGGGAGAAGACCAGCGGCGCCATCTTTAAAAGAAGAATAGAAGAAGCTGCAGAACGCTGATGCAGGTAAGTGCAATGTGCTTTTTAAAAACTAACCTATGCTTTCTTTTTAACAGACTTTAAATGCACACAAAAGTAGAGCATGCAGCGGTTTTTTCGCATTTGGGCAAAAAAAGGAAACGAAAACCAATCCGTTGAAATCAATGGGTTTTATTCTCTGCATATTGTGCTCAGAAAGTTTGCACATGCTAACACACGCGTGTAAATGTCCATGTGAAGGAACTCTTAAGCCTGGCTTCACATCGGTGTGTTTGTGTGCGCATTTATGCAGCGAATAGAGCCCTAATGAACGGGTTCGTTCACAAGTGCGCATCTTTACATTTCATGCAAAAAAAAATATGCAGCATACTCTATTTTGCGGCACTTTTGCACACCAAAAGTCCCCATAGAAGTCAATGGGGATGCACAAATATACATGTGATATGCCAGGAGGTGCGTGATACGCTGCGTAATTGCGCAGGAAAGGAACACATCCAGAACTCGTTAGACTAATTCCATACATATTTTTAGGTGACTTGGACATTTTCGTTCCTAAGATCTGAGTTCGACCAACAGACGGGCCTAATGTCACACGATGTCAATAGTAAGTAGCTTGTGTTCTCCCGCGGGGTTTTGAACGATAATTGTCCCATGTAAAAACATGCAGAAACTGAACGACTGGATCAGAATCGTCCAGTTGTTCACTTTTAAGCAGCTTAAAATCCAAACACATTTCTCGGTGTAAGCAGCAGCCGTCCAGTACTGAACGTCTGCTGCTTACAGTGAATGGAGGTGAGCAGAACTCTCCTCCAGCTGCCCCGCCTCCCTGCTGGCTGCGCTGTCAGCGATCCAGCAATGCTCGCTCCTGTGCAGAGCGAGCACCACAGGGATGAATGTCGGGCATTGTTTGCCTGACACTCGTTTTGTGTAAAAGGACCCTTGGACCTCCCTCACACAGGTGTTTTTGTACAGTTTTTAGTGCTGCGCTAAACGCTGTACAACGCACCCATACATTTCAATGGGGCTGCTCACGCAAGGCTAAAAATGCTGTGTCTTCAACGCTGCGCTTTAACAGCGTTGCATGTTCTATTTTGGGACGTTTTCAGCCCTGTGTCACCCATTGAAATGAATGGGCAGCGGCCCGGGCTTCCCCTGCACTGACAAATGATCTATTGCTGTAAGCGAGGTTTGAGAACTCTCCTCCAGCAATAGATTGCTGTGATTGGACAGCATGGAGCTGTCATCCCGGGCCGCGGGACCCCACCCCCGATCACGCGATCGCGTTAAACTCAATGGAAAGTTAAAAGCAATTAAAGTTTCAGCTCCCCTTACGGATCGGATCCGTAAGGGGAGCTGAGAGTACTCACCTCCGGTCCTCCGCAGCGTCCGGATCCTTCTGTCTTCTCCCCGGCACTGCCGCCGGCATCTGCGCGTGCGCGCCAGACGCATTACGTCACGCGCATGCACAGAGAGCCGGGAGGCCCGGGAAATTTAAAAATTCCCTGCTCTCGACTAGAATGAGTAGCCGAGAGCAGGGAGCTGTCACCGGGAGCCGCTGTATGCGGTTCCCGCTCACATGATCCACCATTTTGCTTTTGTTGGTATCGGGTTGCATGTATTGATCGTGTCCTGTATGTGATAGTATAATATAGATATTTTCCCCGCTGTGGTGGTGGCGTTACCTATTATGTCCGCCACTATGTTCGTTGTCACTGTTATTTCCGCCAAATTCTTTTACATCTGTGACTGAAGGCTTAGAAGGGTATTTCAATCTCAGCAAATAAAAGTAATACCTTGTATAATCAAAAATTAAAATTTTCCAATATAATTTATAAGCGACTATATGCATATGCATAAATATATATATATCCTAGAATATCCTAGCATCCCCGAAGGAAACAGACAGGCCTGGACAAGCTGATTTCTCCTGCGGAAACAAAGGCAAACCCCCATAGATTAAGGGCTCACTCAGACGGGAGTATGTGTCCCACGTATTTTTCATATGCACATTTACTACGCCTGTTAAATCCCCAAAAACTAGATAAGGTGCATATTCCGCACCAAAATAGGACACGTTGCAATTTTTTTTCCACAGACGTGAATAAAAAACGCTGGTGTGAGAAGCCCTAGACAAATCAGTGAGCTTTTAGCACTGCTTACTACGCATGTATTTTTCACATTGGGAGACATATGTCCATGTGAATTAGCCCTAAGGGTGTGTGTTCAGAGAAGAGTGCGCACAAGATACAAGCAGACCATGAGCATCTAGAATAGGGTTTTCCAACATTCCTTGGCCAAGTATTCCCTTCTCAAATAAATTACTTAAAAATTCAGCAAAGGTTATCATGGCACTATGTGTTGTACCTACCTTCATCACAATACCAGGACAGACTAAGTACTCCCTAGAGGCAATGACTGTACTCCTTGATAGAGAAATAAGGTGTACAGAGGTGGCAGTCACTCTCCTGCCACACTAGTATTATAAATGGCACATGGTGGGGAAAGCCCTGTTAGGGCCCTAGAAGCTTCAAGGTACATCTCTAGCCCATGAGATACATATATGACTGGCTCAGAGCCAACCATCCGATGGTTTAACCCCTTAACGACCAGCCCATAGTGTTTTTACGTCCGATTAAATTGATACAACTGCCAAAATAATGAAAATTGAAATTTTTCCTACTGCTTAGATTTATTCAAAAATTGTGCGGTAAAAATACGCAGTACACCACTAGATGAATTCGTTAAGGGGTCTAGTTTTCAAAATGGGGTCATTTGTAGGGGTTCTCTGTCGTTTTGGCCGCTCAAGGGCTCTACAAGTGTGCTATGGGGCCGAAATCCCCTTCATGCTAAATTTCAGTTCTGAAAGCCACCGACTACTCCTTACATTTTGGGCCCCTTTGTGCATCCAGACATAAGATTAGGGCCACAATGGGTATGTCTCTGAACACTGGACAAACAGGGGTATCTATTTTGGGGTGCAAATCTTAATTCATGTGTGTGCTGTACAAAAATGCTGTTTTTAAAATGACAAAATTGCCAAAAAACGAAAATCACAATTTTTTCCCCTTTGCTTTGCTTGAATTCATTTAAAAGCTGTGGGGTCAAAATGTGCAGTACACCCCTAGATAAATTTGTTCTGGGGTCTAGTTTTCAAAATGGGGTCACTTGTGGGCGTTCTCTATGTAATGTGCAGGGGGGGGGGGGAGGATGGAAGAGCCAGGAGAAGGAACTGAGCTCCCGTCCCCCTCTCCGCCCCTCTGCACTATTTGCAATGGGAAGAGGCAGGGCGGGGCTAAGTTCCGAGAATTAGCCCCGCCCCTGCCCCACCTCTCCCCATTGCAAATAGTGCAGAGGGGCGGAGAGGAGGCAGAGAGGGGGGGGGCGGGAGCTCAGTTCCTGCTCCTGGCTCTTCCATCCCCCCCCCCCTGCACACGAGGACAACGTATATCTGTGCATGGGGGAAGGGGGGAGAAAACCCCCCCCCCCGCAGCTTTAGGCCTCTTTCATACAAGCGTTGCATTCACCCGCACCCGGCTTAGGTAGTTAACCATGTGCTGCCTGCTTGCTGGAGGAGAACCCCTCTGTCTGCTGGGAGTCCCCCAAACTATTGCAGATTTACATGCAATTCACCTAACAACCCTCCATCTGTAACCTCACTGACCAGCAGTGAATGCCCGCAGTTAACTCCTTCATGACTGACCTGGTTTAAGCACTAATGAGCAACCAGTTTTTCAGTCTTTATTTTTGTGCATTCCTGGGATCAGAACTATAAGGGGACTAAAGTACATTCGTGTGAAGGAGCCCTCGGCGCAATTTTATGCATATGAGAGCGAATTTGCTTACCCCCTTAGACTCTAATGGAATATCGGGAGCGCAAATGCACGTAAAAATCATTGCGGTTTCTGCGACCGCTTTTCTGCTAAATTTAGCACGCCGTGTGAAAGAGGCCCTAGGGCTTCGGCAGACGAGTGTACACGCCAAGACTATTGTCGCAGTGGAGCGTATTTGTGCATAAACAAGGTTTACAGTAATCGGGTTGCGCTTGAAATGCCAGTTCACACGCGCGTTCACCCCTTTCCGTGGCATACAGTGGCGATGGTCATCTTCTCCCTGCGACGGCCGCCGGGTCACAACCCTTTCCTGTCATTTTTGTATATAAAACGCAGAAAGATGAGGTGAGAAACACCCTTAGGGTCAGGGGCGTACCTAAAGGCTCAAGGGCCCGGGTGCAAAAGTTCAGCTCAGGGCCCCCACTTACCTTTCTCACCGCGTACCCATACCTAAATCATGCTGCATACAGCTGCAAAACGAATTTCCATACATGAATTAGCCCTATTACCGCGTTTCCTGCACTAGATGAAAATCACACACACACACCGCTTTTTATTGCGGTATACTGCTTCCATTGATTTGAATGCGATTACTCAGACGTGAGCTCGGAAGCGGTGATTTTTAAGCGCTATCTGTCCTGTATTTGCGTTTTCTAACGCACCTCCCCACCCATCACAATTGTGGGGTGCATTAAAACCGCTTTACCATGCGTTCAAAAGTGCTGCTCAAAATTGAGGTAAAAAACCCACGATTTTAAGCTGTGTTTTCTGAATGCACGTCTTAGAGCAGCCCTAGGCCCCGTGCACACGGGCGGAAATTCCGCTGCCGGATTTCCCGCAGAATTTCAACCCATGGAAGCTGCTATAGGATTGCGTTAGAAAGCGCAATCCTAGGCAGACGGCCTCGGTTTGTCCGCGCGAAATCACACGTGGAAAACAAACCGCGGCATGCTCTATTTCTGTGCGGGGATCGCAGAGCCCCACACAGAAACGTCACTCGCCGGCCGCTGGCACCGGTCTGCGCATTTAGGACGGCAACTCCCACAGCCTAGAAGTTTGTATGATCTAGAGCACAGGTGTCAAACAATGCCCGCGGGCCGAATCCGGCCCGCCGCCTATGCAGTAAGTTCCCTCACTCCTCCGTGCTGCTGTCAGTAGGCAGTCTGCTCTCGGCTTGTTCTGTCTAATGCAGACAGTAATAGAGGAGTGCCGATAGCAGACTGACAACGGCCGCGGAGGAGGGAAGGGGAGTGCAGAGAACATGATCTCTGCAGCAAGGAGAGCATCGCTGAGGAGGAGCAGCTGCAGGGTGAGAGCCTTGTGTGTGTGTGTGTGTATATATGTGTGTGTGGTTTCTGCGAGTGGATTACGCAATTCCGACCCGCTAATTGGGGGGAATTGTGTAATCCAATGCATACGATTGATCCGTGGATTACCGTTGATCAAGCGCATGCAGAACCCGTAATTCCTCTCCGGTCATGTGTGACCGGCCTAATGTTAGTTTGCTACTTTATCATGTGACCGGGGACCGCTCAACGAGGCCCCCGGTCACTGCTCCAAGCACGCAGCAACCATTGGTCGCTGGGAGCAAGGAGATTTAAAATTTCCTGGGCTCCCCAGCTCCTGCGAATGTGTCTGGCATTTTGCCGGCGGGCGCATACCCAGGAGCTGGCAGGATCCATGGAGGATAATCGCATCTGGATTCAAATGCGGAAGCCTCCGAGAAGATGTTTCATCTCCTCTCACCGATCGCTTCGGTGAGGGGAGATGAAACTGCCACTTTTTAAAGAACTTTTACGTGATCGCCATTATGCATTGGATAACGGCGATCACGTGACCAGTAACCGTATACCGCGGCTCCCCATGACATCTCCAGGCTCTTGGCGACCTTTGGTAGCCAGCAGCAGGGAGATGTTACATTTATTGGGCAATCTTTCACTTTTGCGCATGCGTCCGCCATCATGCTGACGGGCGCATGCGCAGAAGCTGGGGTAAGGTCCACGGATCAACATCCCACCAGGGAACAAATCCGGGACCTTGGGTACGTAATTTCATCCCCCTTACGGATACGATCCGTAAGGGGAGATGAAACTTTAACTTTTTAAACTTTTAACTTTTTTTTTTTTTACTTTTTAACTTTATATGATCACCGTTATCCCAGTCATATCTCCCTGCACTCGGCTATCTGTGACAGCCGGGTGCAGGGAGATTTTGAATTTGCCGGGCTCGCCGGCTTCTGCGCATGCGCGCCACATTATTTAGATCCCACATTTTCAGAAATTAATGCAATTTAGATTAAAAAAAAAAAAAAAGTGTTCGGGTAATGTGCTATTCTAAAATTTTTTCCCCCAAAATCATTTTCATGTGCACTGACACCCCAAAATGGATACCCCTGTTTGTATTGTTTTCAGAAATGTACCCATTGTGGCCCTAATGTTATGTTAGTATGCACAAATAGGACCCAAAATGTAATCAGTACTATGTGGCTTTCTGAACAGACTGTTATGATCGTGTGGGCAGATTTAGCAGACTGCCAACACCATCGTGACCAAAGGACTAGTAGTCTAGTAGTATACATGCACACAGGAAATTCACATGGAATCCATGCCACTGACCCTGTGCTAAAAGGGGGGGGGGGGGTCGACAGTGGCCCAACCTAAGCGTAGACATCGCCCAAATAAGAGGGCGGCCCAGCGGTCTTCGGAACTGGGCCATAGCTGATCCTAGGAGCCACAGAACAGGACACACGCATGGCATATAACAGAGACGGAACAGAATACACAGAGATAGAAAACACTGCATACAGAAGCCAAAAATGCAACCACTACTAACAGATAGGCTGATTATAAAGAACAGGTATTACTTGACATTTTAGACAAAACGTGAAGCTAGCGGGCGAACTTCTAAGCTCCTGGTTATACCGCTATTCCCTACACTAACCATGAGTCCAGGAGACCCGGACAACGATCACACAGGAGATCTCTAATAAATCTCTAAACCGCTATAAGCTACATACTGTCCCTGCTTTTCTTCACCACAACTTTAATAGATCCAGACATCTCATTTGGACAATTAGTATGTTTTTCCGAAGCTTTGTTAGCTGTGTGCTAATTTGGTACAGTATTGTGATGGCACCTGTACGTTTGCAAGAAAATAAATAAAAGCTATTAGTGTATCCAAAAATGCCAAATAAAAAATAAAAATTCAAAAATTTTATGTAATCTGTTATCCGGCCTATAAAATGAAATTTTAGCACAGCAAATTATTGTCCAAATTCGACATACGTGTACACACGCGTACGTACATACACACGCGTACGTACACACGCGTACGTACATACACACGCGTACGTACACACGCGTACGTACGTACATACATACACGCACGTACATACATAAACGCATGTACGTACATACGTACATACATACACGCACGTACATGCACGTACGTACATACATACACGTACGTACATACATACACGCACGTACGTACATACATACACGCACGTACGTACATACATACACGTACGTACATACATACATACATGCACGTACGTACATACATACACGCACGTACGTACATACATTGTGCATTTCGATCGCACAAAAAAATACGCAGCATACTATATTTTCTCGCACATTCTCATAGGGAAAGAACGCATATTATACTAATTGTCTATTTCACTAGCTGAGATAATCGTTGCGTGTTATTTCTTTGTCTGTGCAAATATGCGTAAGCTCGTCGGAATCCAGCCTAAATGTAAAAATATATCTTTATAAGGCCATTTTCACACTGTTTTTCCTCTCACTACGGTTCCATGTGTTTTTGGCGCTGCACTCCCATGTGTATCCAACATGTCCAACATGTCGGGGCTTCCTCTATATCAGTGATGGCGAACCTTTTAGAGACTGGGTACCCAAACTGCAACACAAAAGCCACTTATTTATCGCAAAGTGCCAACGTGTCAGGGGCGGGGCTGATCAGGACGTATGATTTTACCCCGTCGTTCTAAAAAGGACAGGGCCTCTTTAACCCTCTGCAATCCAATTTTGGATTCGGGGTTGCCTAGGGGCTTTTCTTTTTCTGCCTTATACTATGGCGCCTTCTGCTGGCTAAAGTTAGGGCTCCTTCCCACGGAGGGATTTCCGCTGCGTAATACGCTGCGTAAGTCCGCTGCATTGCCCGCAGCTATTAGGTTCTATTGAACCTAATAGCTCAATGCTCACGGTGCGGAATTCCATCGCGGAATTCCGCACTGTGAAATCACCCGACCTCACCCGCGGTATGCTTTATTTGCTGCGGGTGTACGCGTGGCCGGCCTCCATTCTAGTCAATGGAAGCCATCCGTCACGCTATCTTCCGCTGTAGCACAGCGGAAGATAGAGTAAAAACCGCTTCCCCGCCCACCGCCAGCCGCGTCATATGACCCAGTAGATTTTGGTAGGCCGCTGTCTCCCCCTTGTGTGCTGCATTAAAAATGCACTCAGCTAAAAATAAAAAAAGGTCCAGTTCTGTGGCTTCTCGGAGGAGATAGGGTTTCCCCCACCTCCCGTCTCCAAGCTGCAGTGGAGACTGACTAACATGGCTGCCGGTATTTATACTTCTAAATTGATGACCTCACAATGCAGTGACATCAGCCTGCCAGACACCTGGCTCATTTGCATACAGTGTGTTGCAATAATAAAGTAATACAGTAACAAATATAAGTAAGGTAAAGGTATTGGGGCACAATCATTTGGCATAGTTTTGGCGCAGAGATTAGCGGTAGCTTGTGTGCTTGTCAAGAATCTGGCACTAGTTTTTGCTTAATGTTAAATATTCTTTAGGACTCCTTCACACGGGCGCAGCAATCTACAGCCGCAGTGAGGCTGAAAAAAACAAAAAAAACGCGTAATCATGCTATACTTCCGCCATGTATCACGTGATGCATGGCTTCAATTGACTGCAATGGACGCCGGCTGCGCGTTTTCCCGTGGCAATTAGAACATGGCACGATTTCTTTCATGCTGTGTGAACATTTAAAGGCAGTAAGCTATTATTAGGTTCATGAAACGCGGCAGAAATCCATCCGTGGGCATTAGCCCTAAGTCAGTAGATCATGCCTTGACTCCTCTTTTAGGTCCATTGACTGACTTGCCAAAATATATATTCACTTCAATTCACAGCGCATCTATGCTACAAAATCAGCGTGTATACCAGAACTATCCCCCAAACTATAAAGCTAACGTCACACGGACGAGTGCGATATCGGGCCGTGAATCACTCCCTCGCCAACATGCAATTTCCCCGCGGATGTGAGGCATTTTTATCTCAAAACCGCCTCGCATCACTTCGGGTAAGTAGCCGTGCCGGAGGATAGCTAGGAAAGCTGCAAAACGAATTTCCATACATGAATTAGCCCTATTAACGCGTTTCCTGCGCTAGATGAGAATCACACACACACACCGCTTTTTATTGCGGTATACTGTTTCTATTGATTTGAATGCGATTACTCAGACGTGAGCTCGGAAGCGGTGATTTTTAAGCGCTATCTGTCCTGTATTTGCGTTTTCTAACGCACCTCCCCACCCATCACAATTGTGGGGTGCATTAAAACCGCTTTACCATGCGTTCAAAAGTGCTGCTCAAAATTGAGGTAAAAAACCCACGATTTTAAGCTGTGTTTTCTGAACGCACGTCTTAGAGCAGCCTTAGGCCCCGTGCACACGGGCGGAAATTCCGCTGCCGGATTTCCTGCAGAATTTCCACCCATGGAAGCAGAAAAGAGAACGCAGCAGGTTCTATTTTACCGCGGATATCCGCAGCATAGAGCCTATTGTGCTCCGTGGTCGCGGATATACCCGCAGCCTATACGCAACTATATTGTAAAGAGAATTCTGAAGGCACCCATTGAAACAAATATGTTTGTGTGAAGCGGCCCTTACTGTACTTTTGTTAGCATGAATCAAGCACATTTGCAAGCGCAAAAAAACACGCAACCATGCCGCCATTTATTGAAATAGGCAATTAGTGTAATTAGAATAATACATGTTCTTCCCCTGCAGAAATGCACGAGAAAATAAAGGGGACTGCTTTTTTTTTGGACAAAATGCGCATGCAAAATACACTTATGTGAAGGAACTCGCTGCAATCAGCGGGTTCTACTGACGTGTATTTAGCATGTATATTTTTCATGCGTAATATGCTACGCAAATACATCTGTGTGAATCTGGCCGAAGAGCCCACGGTGGTATGCGTAAAACGCTGCGTCTCTGCGGTGAGAACACAATCGTGGACATGAGCCCTAAGGCTGGAGCTCTATGGAGTCTTTCGCCATGACATGGGTCATGTGACCAAAGATCGCTGTGCAGCCCTGTGAACTTGCATTCTCAAATATATCAATGGGGTCGCGCAAGTTCCCACAACCTATAGAGTGCTAAAACCTCACCGAGGTTGGATTTTTGCAATATATTGGTCGTAGCTACTTGTGAGTTGTATCGCAACTACATTGTCTTCAGTAAGGCCAGCTGCACACGACCGCTTCACATTCCGAATGCGGGATACCACAGCGGAATCTGGCCGTTACCCCAGCCGGCGACCCTGCGTTCCTGCAGATTCTGTAATGCAGATGACCGCGAGTGTGAAGGAAGTAGCAGTAGTATGTATCTTTCAATGCATGTGATTTGCTGCAGATCCTCCGTGTGGACGACGACTGCGGATTGAATAATAGGAAACCGGTGGTGTGAAGCCGGCCCGAGAGTGTGAGGTCGCAGGGCTATACAGCGATCTTGGTCACGTAGCACTAGTCTCATTGCATGACTACGACTCCGCCGTTCATGGGAGCTCAGTGCTTGACATGACAACTCCCTGCTGTTGGCGCGACCACCAGTCACCCTTAAAAGTCAACAGAAAGTTAAAAAATGGTAAAATGTAATCTTCGCTCATATTCGTGAGGGGAGATGCAATTACATACCTAAGGCCCCCGGATTTACCCTTGGACCTCACCTCAGCTTCTGCGCACGCGCCCGTCGTCAACGTTGGCCGATGCAAGAGCCGCAGATTGCCTGAGTAATTTAAGATATCCCTGCTCCTGGCTACCAAACATAGCTGAGAGCCTGGAGATTTCATGGTGGGCCGCAGTACGTGGTCCCCAGTCACGTGATTGCCATTAGCCAATGGATAACGGCGATCATGTAAAAGTAAAAGAGTTACAGCTTCACCTCCTGTCACGAATCCAATCCGTAAGGGAAGGTGAAAATATTTCCCTAAGGCCTCCGGCGATGTCCCCCGACGGGATCCTTATCCTCGGTTGGATAACGGCGATCATGTAAAAGTTAAGAAAAAGTTGAAGTTTAATCTCCCCTCTTTGATCGGTGAGAGGAGATGAAACTTCTTACCGGAGGCCTCCGTATTTGAACCTCGATGTGATCCTCCTTCGTGGACCTTCTCCGGCTTCTGCGCATGAACCTGCCTTAAAATGCCAGACACATGCGCAGCAGCTAGGGAGCCCGGTAAATTTTAAATCTCTGTGCTCCCGGCTAACAAAGGTCACCAAGAGCCTGGAGCAGTGATCGGTGGTCTCGTTGAGCTGTCCCTGGTCACGTGATAAAAAGGTAGCGATCTACCGAAGGCCGGTCTCACACGACTGGATATGTTATACAGCCAGCCGCGGCGAAGGGAAGATCCGGAGCAGGTGAGTAAATTCCGATTTTGGTCTCCCGCACGAAAATGGAGCATGGTCCAGATTTTTTCATGCTCAATTTTTAAAAAAATCACTTTTATTGACCATCCGCGGGTATTTATCTACCCGCGGGTGATCAATGCATCCCTATGGGATGCGGATCCGCGGGCAGGAGAAGAGTTAAAATCCGCCTTAGGCCCCATGTCCACAGGCAAATTCGGATTTTGAATCCGCATCGTTTTTCCTGCACGCGGATCCACGCCCCATAGGGATGCATTAGACACCCGCAGGTAGTAAAATATCTGCGGATGTCATTTTTCCTGCAGGCGCGGGTCCCATGTGCAGAAAAAAATCCGGACATGATACATTCAGGCGTGGGACTCCCGCGGGGACGGCTCCCGCAGGCTTCTATTGAGGCCTATGGAAGCCGTCCGGATCCGCAGGAGACCCGCGCCTGAATTAAACTCACCTGCTCCGGGCAAGCAAGAAGAGGGAGAGTGTGCCAGAGTGGTCCGTGGAAGCAAGAAGACCCAAGACTGAGGATGGAAGATTTGCGGCTACAGATTCAAGAAGCAATCCAGCGGAATGGCGCCGAGTGGCTGGAGGAGTTAATCGCCAGCTGCAGGTCGGGATCGGAGTCGGGGGGGCCACTCGAGCCAGCAGCAAGGGAGCCGGTATCCGGAGAGGGAGCAGCACAAGAGGGGGATGCCGGGCGAGGCCGCCCGAAGCGAAGAAACACCCCCCCCGGCGCGACTCAGCCCGAGTCCCACTGCAAAGAGAGGCGGTCATAAGAGCAGTCGCGGCGGCGAGAGGCCGCAAGGAGCAAGACGCGCCATGAGGTTTTTGGCGCCAAATTCAAACCGGGTGTCGGGGAGAGCGCCGGGACCGGTGCCCATCGTGAAATCTCCAGGCTTTCAGCTACGTTTGCTAGCCAGCAACAGGGAGATTTTAAATTACCCCGGCAATCTGGGGTAAGGTCCGCGGATAAATCCGGGGGCTTTAGGTATGTAATTTCATCTCCACTCACGGATATGAGGAAAGATGAAATTTTAAAGTTTTTAACTGTTTACTTGGATAACGGCAATAGCGTGACTGGGGGTCACTCGGGCAGCTGACAACAAGGAGCTGTCATGTCCACAGCCCCCAGGGCTGTAATCCTCAGCATGAGCATGTTTTTATGGCTGTGGGGATTAAAAACACTATAGGGCGGTCAATAAGGGGTTAAGGAGGTACAAAATCAGCGCCATCTCTCTGAGTTTGATGGAGAGGGCAGGGGCGAGAATGAGCAATGTGTCGTCAAATGACGCCTGAGGGTTATGTGCAGGTAAAATGTGTCCTGAGGTTATGATGAGCGTGTGTTTCTATCATGCTGCATATTCTGATGACGGTTAGCAGTAATGAAACTGTCTGTTTTACTAACTGTCCCTACACTACCCCGCAGCCCTCAACGGTTGACCCTCCTCGACCTCCCAGATCGAGGCAGGCCCATCGAGCAAGCTAAGGCAAGCTCTCCGGGTCTACCACTGGGTTTTTCACAGCCCTTGCAACTGGACCACAGCTAGCCTGAGTCCCCTGTATTAGTTTAGTCGCTCTTCTTTGAACCCCCTCCAATACTGTAACATCTTTCCTGAGCACCGGTGATGAAATAAGAACATCTAAAATCTATTTGGTATCTTCGTGTCCATAACAATTTGAACTCTCAAAAAATCAGCATCATTTATGTTGTCAGAAAAAAAGCCAAAATGTCAGAATTGTACTTTTTGGGTCATTCAATTCCCCCCCCCAAAAAAATATCATAAAAAACGATGAAAAAGTGGCATGTAGTCCAAAATGATACCAAGAGAAACCATAGGTTGTCCTGCAAAGTTTTGAGATGGCAGCAAGTAAAGGATTCCCCAAGGGAGCGTGCTCCCTATGTTATGTCGTCTGGCCCTTGTAATCATGGCGGGCCGATGGGTTGCCATGACAACAGGTGTCCCTGCTTGCCATTACCTATGATCACTACTGTAACTGATAAGGCATTGCCGTACGTGTACGTATGTATATATATTTATTATATATGATTGTTCTGACCAGGTTGGGGGAGTAGTGGTCAATGTAAGTGGGTGGAGCGGATCTAGAGATCAGTAATACTGGTGTGATGTGACTGTTAACCTGCTGATTTTTCATCATTTCCTGCAGATCTGACGTCCTTGAGAATGGGAAGGCTGTCCGACAGTGAAGAGACCCTCGACGTTCAGCAATCTTGAAACCCTTCGTTTTATGGACTGCTTTTTGCCTGTGACTCACCTTTTTTTTTTTTTATAAGCTTTTTCTTTCAAAGAATTATGACGGAGGATCCTGAAAAACTGCGCAATATTTTACACCGATTGAGTAAACAGAAAACATACCCAAACACAGCGGCCTTTGTTTTATCTGGGAATGACACTTGGTGTAAAATCCACATTTTTAATAAATAATAAAACGTGATTTGAATTTGTTTTTTTGTTTTACCTTATTTATGTTTTTAACTCCTGATTACCCACGCTGTAAAGCCGGCTGCACATGGCTGTGACGGGCTCCGCCATGGAATTCCGGGGCGGAGCCCGTCACGGCGGCCCCAAGAGACCCCAATACTTACCTCCAGTTTCGGAGTCCCGCATGACGCCTCAGCGCGCATGGGCAATCGAGCGCGTGACGCACCGCAGCGGCATGTGACGCGGTAGGCGTAGAGGCGGTTTCACACTATCTTCCGCTGTGCTACAGCGGAAGATAGCGTGAATGGACGGCTTCCACAGACTGCAATGGAAGCCGTCCGCGCGTACACCCACGGCAAATAGAGCATGCCGTGGGTGAGGAGGGGTGATTTTACGGTGCGGAATTCCGCTGTGAAATTCCGCACCGTAAGCATTGAGCTATTAGGTTGAATAGATCCGTCTGTGGGAAGGAGCCTTAAGGCCTCATGTCCACTAGCAAAATGGAATTGCGGTTTCCGCAGCGGATTTGCCCCTAGGGAATCATTGGCCATCCGTGGTCCATTAAACTGATTTTTGCACCCGCGGATGGAATTTTAATAGAATTGCGTTTTTCACGCGTGGGAGAAAAAAACCCGGCATGCTCCATTTTACCGCGGATCGGCCACATTGCTATCACATTGATAGCAATGTGTGCAGATATCTGCATGCAAAAATTATACAATAGAAAGCTGATTCTACGCGGATTGTATTTTTCCAGTGGACATGAGGCCTAAGGCCGCCTGCAGACGGCCGTGTCGCATCCAGCTGCTCGCAACGGGACCCGACCTGAGCGCCTGCAGAGAGCAGTGCGGAACTCATGTGCCAGCAGACGGCACATGCGCAGAGCCGGCAGCCAGCGAGTGACGTTTATGTCCGGGGCTCTGCGAACCCCGCACAGAATTAGAGCATGGCGCAGTTTGTTTTCTGCGCGTGATTTCGCGTAGACAAACCACGGCCTTCTGCATAGGATTGCGTATTGAAATGCAATCCTATGCAGGCGTGTACAGCCGGAAATGTACGGTGCTTCGTCTGGCATAGACTGAAGTGGCAGCGGTGCGCACTCGTCATCAGCTGATTGGCAGGGATTCTGTGAGGCAGATCAACACTTCACTGCGCATAGATCATCAGTACTGGAGTCCCAGGGAACCCTTTTAACCCCTTGCCACCGCAGCACGTGAATGTATGTATATGTTAGAAAGCAGCTTTCTGGAATGGACTTGCATCTACATCCTACAGATCTGAGCCCATCTACTGCTGAAGACTGTTGCTAATGACAGTTGGCCTCCCGCAGTCACAGCGGGGATGGGTGAGACAACCGATTCCCGCTGTTAATGCTTTGCATGCAACGATTGCTCTTATTTCATTAGGTTTTTGCATGTAATCAGATATACTTCAGTCTAAGCCGACCTGAGTATAAGCCAAGGTACCAACTTTTACCCCAAAAACCTGGGGTCAATTATTGACTTGAGTATAAGCCAAGGGGTAATATTAGGTACCTCGGCTAACACTTGGATCGGCTATACTCAAGTATGCATTGTGGCTGCTGCTACAGGCCAAGTGGGCAGTATACCCCTAGGTAAACTAATTAAGGGGTGTATTGTTAAAATTTTGTGGCTGCTCAACAGCTCTACAACTGTGCTATGGGGCTTTAAAGGCCTTCAAGCAAAATGTCTGTTACGTCTGCTGCTGGTATATGTTGCTCAAAGCTTCAGTTTACTAGCAGCACAGCCCTGAGAGGGTTAATTGATTGAGCTGCCTGGGTGTGGTACTTCCTGCAAGCCAATCTCCTGGCTCTGTGCATACATATAAAGCCAGCTCTTGGCAGTCTGTGTCTGGGTTTCAGACTGAGCAGTTATGAATCCTTGTCTTGAGGTATCTGCCTTTTTCCCACGCAGAACTTGTAAGTGGTTATGTGTCTCTCAGCTTCCCGAAGACGGTTTGGACACCTGTAGTCCTCGTCTCCGTTATATGCATTCCCTTTACAGCTGTGGCCTCTGTACGTCTTGTCTGCTCTGTGTGTCAGTTAATGTAACTTGACACAGTCTCCTATCTCACCTTGTGTAGCTGACTGTCTATTCCCCTATATTATTGAGATGGCACTATATTTGATAGTTGGCGGTGTGCCCCATGCTATGTCCTGCTCCACTTGCAGTTGGCAGTGTGCCCCCTGCTCTGTCCTGTCCCAGATGCAAGCTTTCTGTGTGATCTGTGTCTTGCAGTTTCATGCCCGTTTGTACGTTTACGTTCTGTCAGTTTAGTGTTACCTCATCTCCTGTGTGAATGTTGTCCGGGTCTCCTGGACTCATGGTTAGTGTAGGGAATAGCGGTATAACCAGGAGCTTAGAAGTTCGCCCGCTAGCTTCACGTTTTGTCTAAAATGTCAAGTAATACCTGTTCTTTATAATCAGCCTATCTGTTAGTAGTGGTTGCATTTTTGGCTTCTGTATGCAGTGTTTTCTATCTCTGTGTATTCTGTTCCGTCTCTGTTATATGCCATGCGTGTGTCCTGTTCTGTGGCTCCTAGGATCAGCTATGGCCCAGATCCGAAGACCGCTGGGCCGCCCTCTTATTTGGGCGATGTCTACGCTTAGGTTGGGCCACTGTCGACCCCCCCCCCCCCCCTTTTAGCACAGGGTCAGTGGCATGGATTCCATGTGAATTTCCTGTGTGCATCTTTGGTCACGATGGTGTTGGCAGTCTGCTAAATCTGCCCACACGATCATAACAGTCTGTTCAGAAAGCCACATAGTACTGTTTACATTTTGGGTCCCATTTGTGCATACTAACATAACATTAGGGCCACAATGGGTACATTTCTGAAAACAATACAAACAGGGGTATCCATTTTGGGGTGTCAGTGCACATGAAAATGATTTTGGGGGAAAAAAATTTAGAATAGCACATTACCCGAACACTTTTTTTTTTAATCTAAATTGCATTAATTCCTGAAAATGTGGGATCTAATTACTCCTGACACCCCTCAGTGAACACATTAAGGGGTGTACTTTGTAAAATAGGGTCATTTTAGGGGGTATGTATTCTGACACCCACGAGCCTTTGCAATCTTGGCTCGGTGGAGAAAAAAGGGTTTATCAAAATGAGGAAAAGTAAGATTCAACTTGAATGTCTCCTAAATGGTTCCAAACAAAGGATGTTTTTGCAAATGTGCGTCTAGAATAAAGTGAACAGATGGAAATATATGTTGGCAAAGATTTGTAGAGTATGCTTGCACATATGAGATATAACATTTGCAAATGTTAAAAAATTACAAGTTATTCAAAATGTTGTCAATATTCTTAATTTTAATTAATATACACAACTTCTAACTGCCCATTTTTACCACTTAAACGAAGTACAACAAGGCACAGAAAAAACAATGTAAGAATCACTTCGATTTGCAAACATGCCCATCTTGAAAGCGTCCTACTGAGCCAACATCTAGGACCGTCAGTCTCTCTGCTGCTTCAACAATGATTGTGAGCAAACGCAGTGTGGTAATCTTGAAATAACTTATCAGCTCACCTGTAAAGAAGAAGGAAAAAAGTTTGCTTTATTCTGGTGGTTTGCGTACTTTGTGGCTAATAAATCTCTAAACCGCTATAAGCTACATACTGTCCCTGCTTTTCTTCACCACAACTTTAATAGATCCAGACATCTCATTTGGACAATTGGTATGTTTTTCCGAAGCTTTGTTAGCTGTGTGCTAATTTGGTACAGTATTGTGATGGCACCTGTACGTTTGCTAGAAAATAAATAAAAGCTATTAGTGTATCCAAAAATGCCAAATAAAAAATAAAAATTCAAAAATTTTATGTAATCTGTTATCCGGCCTATAAGATGAAGTTTTAACACAGCAAATTATTGTCCAAATTCGACGTACGTGTACACACGCGTACGTACATACACACGCGTACGTATGTACGTACATACATACATGCACGCACGTACATACATACATACATACACGCACGTACGTACATACATACACGCACGCACGTACGTACACACACGTACGTACGTACACGCACGCACATACGTACATACACGTATATACGTACATACATGTACATACGTACGTGTACGTACATACACACACAGTAATATATATACATATATGAACATATGAGCAGATGCAAGTGAAAACCTGCAAATATGCGCCAAATATACACATATGAGCAGATGCTAGTGAAAACATGTAAACATGCACATATGAGCAGATGCAAGCGAAAACCTGCAAACATGCACATATGAGCAGATGCAAGCAAAAACCTGCAACTAGGCGCAAAATGTGCACATATGAGCAGATGCACGCAATGAAAATTTTGGCAGATGCAGCAGCTTACCTCGACGAGTTATGTCAGCTGGTGTCCGAGCGAAGCAAAATTCTTCTCAAAACGTGTCCAAACGTCAGGATCCTCTCCACACGTAAGTTTGCAAAAAGGCGCACAAATCTCGGGTGGCCGCGTCTCCACACGTAGCGCACAATTCTGCAAAAACAGTCAGGTGGCGTCGCGCAAATCTCAGGTGACGTACTCACCACACGTAGCGCACGAATCTCGGGTGGCCGCGTCTCCACACGTAGCGCACGAATCTGCAAAAAAAAGTCAGGTGGCGTGGTGCAAATCTCAAGTGACATACTCACCACACGTAGCGCACGAATCTCGGGTGGCCGCGTCTCCACACGTAGCGCACGAATCTCAGGTGGCCGCGTCTCCACACGTAGCGCACGAATCTCGGGTGGCCACGTCTCCACACGTAGCGCACGAATCTGCAAAAACAGTCAGGTGGCGTCGCGCAAATCTCAGGTGACGTACTCACCACACGTAGCGCACGAATCTCGGGTGGCCGCGTCTCCACACGTAGCGCACGAATCTGCAAAAAAAAGTCAGGTGGCGTGGTGCAAATCTCAAGTGACATACTCACCACACGTAGCGCACGAATCTCGGGTGGCCGCGTCTCCACACGTAGCGCACGAATCTCAGGTGGCCGCGTCTCCACACGTAGCGCACGAATCTCAGGTGGCCGCGTCTCCACACGTAGCGCACGAATCTCAGGTGGCTGCGTCTCCACACGTAGCGCACAGCGCACAAATCTCAGGTGGGTACTCACCACATGTAGCGCACAGCGCACTAATCTCAGGTGGCGTCTCCACACGTAGCGCACAGTGCACAAATCTCAGGCGGCCGCGTCTCCACAATTAGCGCACAAATCTCAGGTGGCCGCGTCTCCACACGTAGCGCACAAATCTCAGGTGACCGCGTCTCCACAAATAGCGCACAGCGCACTGGCTGCTGGGAGATCCTACCACCAGCCAATACATTCTAGCCAGCAGATCAGTGAAGTGGCTAGAGTGGAGCTACTGAAGAGAGGAGCCGCTCCAATCTAGTCTTGTGGAACTAGTGAGCTCCATATTACCTTCAGAGGGGAAGGATGGGTGGGGGGCTCATTTGTTGGCTGATGGCGTCCTTTACACGGGCTAAACACGAACGGCTCCTTGTCGTCTCTCTCCGTGTAAACCACAACCATAGCTGCGGATTTGGACAGCAGATCACTGCAGCCGATCCACAACCATAGCTGCGGAATTGGACAGCAGATCACTGCAGCCGATCCACAACCGTAGCTGCGGATTTGGACAGCAGCTCACCGCAGCCGATCCACAACCGTAGCTGCGGATTTGGCAAACAAAAAACTGTGTACTGCGCATGACCGCCTGTTTATGTGCAGTACACCGGTTTTTGTTTGTATTTCCCGCACCATCACTTAGATATGACTCGGGTACCCGCAGCCCATGCACAATACAGTTGCGTATGGGCTGCGGGTATATCCGCGACTATAGAGCACAATGGGCTCGAGGTCGTGGATATCCACGGTAAAATATAACATGCTGTGTTCTGTTTTCTGCGAGTGGATTAGGTAATTCCGACTCGCTAATTGGGGGGAATTGTGATTGATCCATGGATTACCGCTGATCAAGCGCATGCAGAACCCGTAATTCCTATCCGGCCGTGTGAGACAGGCCCAATGTTAGATCCCTACTTTTTTATCACGTGACTAGGGACCGCTCATCAAGGCCACCAATCACTGCTCCAAGCACTCCGCGACCGTTGGTCGCCAACAGCAGGGAGGTTTAAAATTTCCTGGGCTCCTGCGAATGTGTCCGGCATTTTGCCGGCGGGCACATGCGCAGAGGCCGGAAAGGTCCATGGAGGATAACCGCATCTGGATTAAAATGCGGAAGCCTCCGAGAAGATGTTTTATCTCCTCTCGCTGATCGCCGGGGTAAGGTCCTCGGATCAAATGCAAATCATAATAATAAAGTATATAATAAAACAAAAAAACTGTTGTGATGAGTCTATGGATGAACCTCGCCTTGTTTTTCAGTGGTAACGGGTCTAAATCATATTCCACATTATTTGAAAGATGCAAAATTGGCCAATCGTTACATTTCGTATTATTCAGTTTGCATAATTTAATTCTTAACCCCATAATGACCAGCACATAGTGTTTTTACATCCTGCCCAAGTGGGCCTTAATCCCTGAGGACGTAAAAACTTGTGTCTGGACGTGACAGCTTCATGCTGTCGGTGCCCGCAGATAGCTCCTCTGGGTAATATGTAAATGAGGGAGCTGGCATGAATCCTCCTTAGGGAGAGCAACTACAAACTGAGTAAGGAAACGCACCTGGCCATGCATGCTCCTCTGGGTAATATGCAAATGAGGGAGCTGGCATGAATCTTCCTAAGGGAGAGCAACTACAAACTGAGTAAGGAAACGCACCTGGCCATGCATGCTCCTCTGGGTAATATGCAAATGAGAAAGCTGGCATGAATCCTCCTTAGGGAGCGCAACTACAAACTGAGTAAGTAGACGCACCTGGCCATGCACGCTCCTCTGGGTAATATGCAAATGAGGGAGCTGGCATGAATCCTCCTCAGGAAGAGCAACTACAAACTGAGTAAGGAGCCGCACCTGGCCATGCACGCTCCTCTGGGTAATATGCAAATAAGGGAGCTAACATGAATCCTCCTTAGGGAGAGCAACTACAAACAGAGTAAGGAGACGCACCTGGCCATGCACGCTACTCTGGGTAATATGCAAATGAGCGAGCTGGCACGAATCCTCCTTAGGGAGAGCAACTGCAAACTGAGTAAGGGGATGCACATGGCCATGCACGCTCCTCTGGGTAATATGCAAATGAGGGAGCTGGCATGAATCCTCCTTAGGGAGAGCAACTACAAACTGAGTAAGGAGACGCACCTGGCCATGCACGCTACTCTGGGTAATATGCAAATGAGGGAGCTGGCACGAATCCTCCTTAGGGAGAGCAACTGCAAACTGAGTAAGGAAACGCACCTGGCCATGCACGCTCTTCTGGGTAATATGCAAATGAGGGAGCTGGCATGAATCCTCCTTAGGGAGAGCAACTACAAACTGAGTAAGGAGATGCACCTGGCCATGCACGCTCCTCTGGGTCATAGGCGTACATATAGGGGGTGCTGGGGTCGCGGTTGCCACCCGGCCCCTGAGCCCCCGGGGGCCCTCTTTCGCACGGACTGACCGCAGTTACTTTCATTAAGGTCTCTGCACTCGCCGGCAGCTTCTCCTGCACGCCGGCGCTTCCTCCCGGACCTCCGCTCAGACTCCTCCCCTCTGCAGGAGAAGCTGCCGGCCCGCGCGCATGTGTTTCTTTTCAGCCCCACTTCTGTAGCCTTGAGTACTTCCAGCAACCTCATTGGTTGTTGGGGACACACCTTCCTTTAAGATGTGCCCGAGGATACAGTTACACAGAGCTGTGCACGAGAAACAGGTGCTGACAGGAATACAGTTACACAGATCTGCCGTGTATTCACAGAGCTGACGAAGCAAGAGAAGCAGTGAATACACCGCAGATCTGTGTAACTGTACTCCTGTCAGCACCTGCTTCTCGTGCACAGCTCTGTGTAAATGTATCCTCGGGCACATCTGAAAGGAAGGTGTGTCCCCAACAACCAATGAGGTTGCTGGAAGTACTCAAGGCTACTGAAGTGGGGCTGAAACTGCGGTCAGTGTGCGGGACCCTGTGTGACGGGGGTGGGGAGCACGAGGGGCACCCTGTGTGATGGGGGGTGAACGAAGGGGACCCTGTGTGATGGGGCGGGGGAGAACGAGGGGGACCCTGAGTGATGGGGGAGGGGGGGGGGGGAGAACGAGGGGCACCCTGTGTGATGGGGGGAGAACGAGGGGGGCCCTGTGTGATGGGGGGGGGGGAGAACGAGGGGGGCCCTGTGTGATGTGGGGGAGAACGAGGGTGATCCTGTGGGATGGGGGGGGGAGCACGAGGGGGACCCTGTGTGATGGGGGGTGAACGAAGGGGACCCTGTGTGATGGGGGTGGGGAGCACAAGGGGCACCCTGTGTGATGGGGGGTGAACGAAGGGGACCCTGTGTGATGGGGCGGGGGAGAACGAGGGGGACCCTGAGTGATGGGGGGGGGGAGAACGAGGGGCACCCTGTGTGATGGGGGGGAGAACGAGGGGGGCCCTGTGTGATGGGGGGGGGAGAACGAGGGGGGCCCTGTGTGATGTGGGGGAGAACGAGGGTGATCCTGTGGGATGGGGGGGGGGGGGACAAGGGTGATCCTGTGTGATGGGGAGTGGGAGGTGGGGTACGAGAGGCGTTCTGTGTGATGGGGAGTGTGTGGAGGGAAAACAAGGGGCGTTCCGTGTAGTGGGGGGGGGGGGGGTATAAGAGGCACTTCGTGTGATGGGGAGTGGGGGGGGGGCGACGACAAGGGGTGTTCCATGTGATGGGGAGTGTTTAGAGTGTCAATGCGTATGGAGACAATGTATTGCGTATGGGTGGTTTATCACATGCAGCCCATAGAAGTGTACAGGGCTCACGTTGCATGGTACACAAAGAAAGAAAGCATGCTGGGATTTATTTCTCTTGCATATCTACATGCAGTCCATTGACTTTCATTGACTGCGTTCACTGTGCACCACGTGTGTATGCGCAACGCACGCATATTAGGTGGTGAAAACCTGGCCGTGGACATGAGCCCCAAACATGTTATATAAAGTTAGCTTTATGTTGTTTCTATTGTATATATTGTTATTATGCTGTCTCCAATGTATATGTGTGTGTGTATGTATATATATATTTTTTTTTTCTTTTTCTTTCCTGAGGAAGCGAAGCATGCCTTGAGGCTTGTGTTCTGGATGTTTTAAAACTCTGCTAAAACCACTGATTACCAATGATCTATTGATGGGTAATTTTAAAAAAACAGTAATGGAGCTAAAAGTGATGTAGAAGTAGTAGCCGTGAAAAGGAGTGGAGGTTGGAGGGGTCTGTAGAGGGCCCCAAGCTAAACTTATGCACCCGAGCCCATGAGCCTCTATCTACACCCCTGCTCTGGGTAATATGCAAATGAGGGAGCTGGCATGAATCCTCCTTAGGGAGAGCAACTACAAACTGAGTAAGGAGACGCAGCTGGCCATGCACGCTCCTCTGGGTAATATGCAAATAAGGGAGCTGGCATGAATCCTCCTTAGGGAGAGCAACTACAAACTGAGTAAGGAGACGCACCTGGCCATGCACGCTACTTTGGGTAATATGCAAATGAGGGAGCTGGCATGAATCCTCCTTAGGGAGAGCAACTGCAAACTGAGTAAGTAGACGCACCTCGTCATGCATGCTCCTCTGGGTAATACGCAAATAAGGGAGCTGGCATGAATCCTCCTTAGGGAGAGCAACTACAAACTGAGTAAGTACACGCACCTGGCCATGCACGCTCCTCTGGGTAATATGCAAATAAGGGAGCTGGCATAAATCCTCCTTAGGGAGAGCAAGTACAAATTGAGTAAGTAGATGCACCTGGCTGTGCACGCTCCTCTGGGTAATATGCAAATGAAGGAGCTGGCATGAATCCTCCTTAGGGAGAGCACCTACAAACTGAGTAAGGAGACGAACCTGGCCATGCACGCTCCTCTGGGTAATATGCAAATAAGGGAACTGGCATGAATCCTCCTTAGGGAGAGCAAGTACAAATTGAGTAAGTAGACGCACCTGGCCATGCACGCTCCTCTGGGTAATATGCAAATATCCGTAGCGGGCCTGATTTTCCCCGTGGACCTCGATTTTGAGCTCCCCGCCTAGAGCATGAATCAGAGCACGATTCGCGTCTAACACAAACTCACTGTTTTCACCGTCCTGTAACTCGGCACCTGAGAGGTGTAGACCGTGTTTGAAAAAGCAATAAGCTTGCGCTCCCAGCCTAGAGCATGAATCAGAGCACGATTCGCGTCTAACACAAACTCACTGTTTTCACTGTCCTGTAACTCGGCACCTGAGAGGTGTAGACCGTGTTTGAAAAAGCAATAAGCTTGAGCTCCCCGCCTAGAGCATGAATCAGAGCACGATTCGCGTCTAACACAGACTCACTGTTTTCACCGTCCTGTACCTCGGCACCTGAGAGGTGTAGACCGTGTTTGAAAAAGCAATAAGCTTGAGCTCCCAGCCTAGAGCATGAATCAGAGCACGATTCGCGTCTAACACAAACTCACTGTTTTCACCGTCCTGTAACTCGGCACCTGAGAGGTGTACACCGTGTTTGAAAAAGCAATAAGCTTGCTCTCCCAGCCTAGAGCATGAATCAGAGCACGATTCGCGTCTAACACAAACTCACTGTTTTCACCGTCCTGTAACTCGGCACCTGAGAGGTGTAGACCGTGTTTGAAAAAGCAATAAGCTTGCGCTCCCAGCCTAAAGCATGAATCAGAGCACGATTCGCGTCTAACACAAACTCACTGTTTTCACCGTCCTGTAACTCGGCACCTGAGAGGTGTAGACCGTGTTTGAAAAAGCAATAAGCTTGCGCTCCCAGCCTAGAGCATGAATCAGAGCACGATTCGCGTCTAACACAAACTCACTGTTTTCACCGTCCTGTACCTCGGCACCTGAGAGGTGTAGACCGTGTTTGAAAAAGCAATAAGCTTGCGCTCCCAGCCTAGAGCATGAATCAGAGCACGATTCGCGTCTAACACAAACTCACTGTTTTCACCGTCCTGTACCTCGGCACCTGAGAGGTGTAGACCGTGTTTGAAAAAGCAATAAGCTTGCGCTCCCAGCCTAGAGCATGAATCAGAGCACGATTCGCGTCTAACACAAACTCACTGTTTTCACCGTCCTGTACCTCGGCACCTGAGAGGAGTAGACCGTGTTTGAAAAACCAATAAGCTTTAGCTCCCAGCCTAGAGCATGAATCAGAGCACGATTCGCGTCTAACACAAACTCACTGTTTTCACCGTCCTGTACCTCGGCACCTGAGAGGTGTAGACCGTGTTTGAAAAAGCAATAAGCTTTAGCTCCCAGCCTAGAGCATGAATCAGAGCACGATTCGCGTCTAACACAAACTCACTGTTTTCACCGTCCTGTACCTCGGCACCTGAGAGGTGTAGACCGTGTTTGAAAAAGCATTACGCTTGCGCTCCCAGCCTAGAGCATGAATCAGAGCACGATTCGCGTCTAACACAAACTCACTGTTTTCACCGTCCTGTAACTCGGCACCTGAGAGGTGTAGACCGTGTTTGAAAAAGCAATAAGCTTGCGCTCCCAGCCTAAAGCATGAATCAGAGCACGATTCGCGTCTAACACAAACTCACTGTTTTCACCGTCCTGTAACTCGGCACCTGAGAGGTGTAGACCGTGTTTGAAAAAGCAATAAGCTTGCGCTCCCAGCCTAGAGCAAGAATCAGAGCACGATTCGCGTCTAACACAAACTCACTGTTTTCACCGTCCTGTACCTCGGCACCTGAGAGGTGTAGACCGTGTTTGAAAAAGCATTACGCTTAGGCTCCCAGCCTAGAGCATGAATCAGAGCACGATTCGCGTCTAACACAAACTCACTGTTTTCACCGTTCTGTAACTCGGCACCAGAGAGATGTAGACCGTGTTTGAAAAAGCAAAAAGCTTGCGCTCCCAGCCTAGAGCATGAATCAGAGCACGATTCGCGTCTAACACAAACTCACTGTTTTCACCGTCCTGTAACTCGGCACCTGAGAGGTGTAGACCGTGTTTGAAAAAGCAATAAGCTTGCGCTCCCAGCCTAAAGCATGAATCAGAGCACGATTCGCGTCTAACACAAACTCACTGTTTTCACCGTCCTGTAACTCGGCACCTGAGAGGTGTAGACCGTGTTTGAAAAAGCAATAAGCTTGCGCTCCCAGCCTAGAGCATGAATCAGAGCACGATTCGCGTCTAACACAAACTCACTGTTTTCACCGTCCTGTAACTCGGCACCTGAGAGGTGTAGACCGTGTTTGAAAAAGCAATAAGCTTGCGCTCCCAGCCTAGAGCAAGAATCAGAGCACGATTCGCGTCTAACACAAACTCACTGTTTTCACCGTCCTGTACCTCGGCACCTGAGAGGTGTAGACCGTGTTTGAAAAAGCATTACGCTTAGGCTCCCAGCCTAGAGCATGAATCAGAGCACGATTCGCGTCTAACACAAACTCACTGTTTTCACCGTTCTGTAACTCGGCACCAGAGAGATGTAGACCGTGTTTGAAAAAGCAAAAAGCTTGCGCTCCCAGCCTAGAGCATGAATCAGAGCACGATTCGCGTCTAACACAAACTCACTGTTTTCACCGTCCTGTAACTCGGCACCTGAGAGGTGTAGACCGTGTTTGAAAAAGCAATAAGCTTGCGCTCCCAGCCTAAAGCATGAATCAGAGCACGATTCGCGTCTAACACAAACTCACTGTTTTCACCGTCCTGTAACTCGGCACCTGAGAGGTGTAGACCGTGTTTGAAAAAGCAATAAGCTTGCGCTCCCAGCCTAGAGCATGAATCAGAGCACGATTCGCGTCTAACACAAACTCACTGTTTTCACCGTCCTGTAACTCGGCACCTGAGAGGTGTAGACCGTGTTTGAAAAAGCAATAAGCTTGCGCTCCCAGCCTAGAGCATGAATCAGAGCACGATTCGCGTCTAACACAAACTCACTGTTTTCACCGTCCTGTACCTCGGCACCTGAGAGGTGTAGACCGTGTTTGAAAAAGCATTACGCTTGCGCTCCCAGCCTAGAGCATGAATCAGAGCACGATTCGCGTCTAACACAAACTCACTGTTTTCACCGTCCTGTAACTCGGCACCTGAGAGGTGTAGACCGTGTTTGAAAAAGCAATAAGCTTGCGCTCCCAGCCTAAAGCATGAATCAGAGCACGATTCGCGTCTAACACAAACTCACTGTTTTCACCGTCCTGTAACTCGGCACCTGAGAGGTGTAGACCGTGTTTGAAAAAGCAATAAGCTTGCGCTCCCAGCCTAGAGCATGAATCAGAGCACGATTCGCGTCTAACACAAACTCACTGTTTTCACCGTCCTGTAACTCGGCACCTGAGAGGAGTAGACCGTGTTTGAAAAAGCAATAAGCTTTAGCTCCCAGCCTAGAGCATCAATCAGAGCACGATTCGCGTCTAACACAAACTCACTGTTTTCACCGTCCTGTAACTCGGCACCTGAGAGATGTAGACCGTGTTTGAAAAAGCAATAAGCTTGCGCTCCCAGCCTAGAGCATGAATCATAGCACGATTCGCGTCTAACACAAACTCACTGTTTTCACCGTCCTGTAACTCGGCACCTGAGAGGTGTAGACCGTGTTTGAAAAAGCATTACGCTTGCGCTCCCAGCCTAGAGCATGAATCCAAGCACGATTCGCGTCTAACACAAACTCACTGTTTTCACCGTCCTGTAACTCGGCACCTGAGAGGTGTAGACCGTGTTTGAAAAAGCAATAAGCTTGCGCTCCCAGCCTAGAGCATGAATCAGAGCACGATTCGTGTCTAACACAAACTCACTGTTTTCACCGTCCTGTAACTCGGCACCTGAGAGGAGTAGACCGTGTTTGAAAAAGCAATAAGCTTTAGCTCCCAGCCTAGAGCATGAATCAGAGCACGATTCGCGTCTAACACAAACTCACTGTTTTCACCGTCCTGTAACTAGGCACCTGAGAGGTGTAGACCGTGTTTGAAAAGGCAATAAGCTTGCGCTCCCAGCCTAGAGCATGAATCAGAGCACAATTCGCGTATAACACAAACTCACTGTTTTCACCGTCCTGTAACTCGGCACCTGAGAGGTGTAGACCGTGTTTGAAAAAGCAATAAGCTTTAGCTCCCAGCCTAGAGCATGAATCCAAGCACGATTCGCGTCTAACACAAACTCACTGTTTTCACCGTCCTGTAACTCGGCACCTGAGAGGTGTAGACCGTGTTTGAGAAAGCAATAAGCTTGCGCTCCCAGCCTAGAGCATGAATCAGAGCACGATTCGCGTCTAACACAAACTCACTGTTTTCACCGTCCTGTAACTCGGCACCTGAGAGGTGTAGACCGTGTTTGAAAAAGCAATAAGCTTTAGCTCCCAGCCTAGAGCATGAATCCAAGCACGATTCGCGTCTAACACAAACTCACTGTTTTCACCGTCCTGTAACTCGGCACCTGAGAGATGTAGACCGTGTTTGAAAAAGCAATAAGCTTGCGCTCCCAGCCTAGAGCATGAATCATAGCACGATTCGCGTCTAACACAAACTCACTGTTTTCACCGTCCTGTAACTCGGCACCTGAAAGATGTAGACCGTGTTTGAAAAAGCAATAAGCTTGCGCTCCCAGCCTAGAGCATGAATCAGAGCACGATTCGCGTCTAACACAAACTCACTGTTTTCACCGTCCTGTAACTCGGCACCTGAGAGGTGTAGACCGTGTTTGAAAAAGCAATAAGCTTGCGCTCCCAGCCTAGAGCATGAATCAGAGCACGATTCGCGTCTAACACAAACTCACTGTTTTCACCGTCCTGTAACTCGGCACCTGAGAGGTGTAGACCGTGTTTGAAAAAGGTACAGGACGGTGAAAACAGTGAGTTTGTGTTAGACGCGAATCGTGCTCTGATTCATGCTCTAGGGTGGGAGCGCAAGCTTATTGCTTTTTCAAACACGGTCTACACCTCTCAGGTGCCGAGTTACAGAACGGTGAAAACAGTGAGTTTGTGTTAGACGCGAATCGTGCTCTGATTCATGCTCTAGGCTGGGAGCGCAAGCGTAATGCTTTTTCAAACACCGTCTACACCTCTCAGGTGCCGAGGTACAGGACGGTGAAAACAGTGAGTTTGTGTTAGACGCGAATCGTGCTCTGATTCATGCTCTAGGCTGGGAGCGCAAGCTTATTGCTTTTTCAAACACGGTCTACATCTCTCAGGTGCCGAGTTACAGGACGGTGAAAACAGTGAGTTTGTGTTAGACGCGAATCGTGCTCTGATTCATGCTCTAGGCTGGGAGCTAAAGCTTATTGCTTTTTCAAACACGGTCTACACCTCTCAGGTGCCGAGTTACAGGACGGTGAAAACAGTGAGTTTGTGTTAGACGCGAATCGTGCTCTGATTCATGCTCTAGGCTGGGAGCTAAAGCTTATTGGTTTTCAAACACGGTCTACTCCTCTCAGGTGCCGAGTTACAGGACGGTGAAAACAGTGAGTTTGTGTTAGACGCGAATCGTGCTCTGATTCATGCTCTAGGCTGGGAGCTAAAGCTTATTGCTTTTTCAAACACGGTCTACACCTCTCAGGTGCCGAGTTACAGGACGGTGAAAACAGTGAGTTTGTGTTAGACGCGAATCGTGCTCTGATTCATGCTCTAGGCTGGGAGCTAAAGCTTATTGGTTTTTCAAACACGGTCTACTCCTCTCAGGTGCCGAGTTACAGGACGGTGAAAACAGTGAGTTTGTGTTAGACGCGAATCGTGCTCTGATTCATGCTCTAGGCTGGGAGCGCAAGCTTATTGCTTTTTCAAACACGGTCTACACCTCTCAGGTGCCGAGTTACAGGACGGTGGAAACAGTGAGTTTGTGTTAGACGCGAATCGTGCTCTGATTCATGCTCTAGGCTGGGAGCTAAAGCTTATTGCTTCTTCAAACACGGTCTACTCCTCTCAGGTGCCGAGTTACAGGACGGTGAAAACAGTGAGTTTGTGTTAGACGCGAATCGTGCTCTGATTCATGCTCTAGGCTGGGAGCGCAAGCTTATTGCTTTTTCAAACACGGTCTACACCTCTCAGGTGCCGAGTTACAGGACGGTGAAAACAGTGAGTTTGTGTTAGACGCGAATCGTGCTTGGATTCATGCTCTAGGCTGGGAGCGCAAGCTTATTGCTTTTTCAAACACGGTCTACATCTCTCAGGTGCCGAGTTACAGGACGGTGAAAACAGTGAGTTTGTGTTAGACGCGAATCGTGCTCTGATTCATGCTCTAGGCTGGGAGCTAAAGCTTATTGCTTTTTCAAACACGGTCTACACCTCTCAGGTGCCGAGTTACAGGACGGTGAAAACAGTGAGTTTGTGTTAGACGCGAATCGTGCTCTGATTCATGCTCTAGGCTGGGAGCGCAAGCTTATTGCTTTTTCAAACACGGTCTACACCTCTCAGGTGCCGAGTTACAGGACGGTGAAAACAGTGAGTTTGTGTTAGACGCGAATCGTGCTCTGATTCATGCTCTAGGCTGGGAGCGCAAGCGTAATGCTTTTTCAAACACGGTCTACACCTCTCAGGTGCCGAGTTACAGGACGGTGAAAACAGTGAGTTTGTGTTAGACGCGAATCGTGCTCTGATTCATGCTCTAGGCTGGGAGCTAAAGCTTATTGCTTTTTCAAACACGGTCTACTCCTCTCAGGTGCCGAGTTACAGGACGGTGAAAACAGTGAGTTTGTGTTAGACGCGAATCGTGCTCTGATTCATGCTCTAGGCTGGGAGCGCAAGCTTTTTGCTTTTTCAAACACGGTCTACATCTCTCTGGTGCCGAGTTACAGAACGGTGAAAACAGTGAGTTTGTGTTAGACGCGAATCGTGCTCTGATTCATGCTCTAGGCTGGGAGCGCAAGCGTAATGCTTTTTCAAACACGGTCTACACCTCTCAGGTGCCGAGGTACAGGACGGTGAAAACAGTGAGTTTGTGTTAGACGCGAATCGTGCTCTGATTCATGCTCTAGGCTGGGAGCGCAAGCTTATTGCTTTTTCAAACACGGTCTACACCTCTCAGGTGCCGAGTTACAGGACGGTGAAAACAGTGAGTTTGTGTTAGACGCGAATCGTTCTCTGATTCATGCTCTAGGCTGGGAGCGCAAGCGTAATGCTTTTTCAAACACGGTCTACACCTCTCAGGTGCCGAGTTACAGGACGGTGAAAACAGTGAGTTTGTGTTAGACGCGAATCGTGCTCTGATTCATGCTCTAGGCTGGGAGCTAAAGCTTATTGCTTCTTCAAACACGGTCTACTCCTCTCAGGTGCCGAGTTACAGGACGGTGAAAACAGTGAGTTTGTGTTAGACGCGAATCGTGCTCTGATTCATGCTCTAGGCTGGGAGCGCAAGCTTTTTGCTTTTTCAAACACGGTCTACATCTCTCTGGTGCCGAGTTACAGAACGGTGAAAACAGTGAGTTTGTGTTAGACGCGAATCGTGCTCTGATTCATGCTCTAGGCTGGGAGCGCAAGCTTTTTGCTTTTTCAAACACGGTCTACACCTCTCAGGTGCCGAGGTACAGGACGGTGAAAACAGTGAGTTTGTGTTAGACGCGAATCGTGCTGGTATTGATGCTCTAGGCTGGGAGCGCAAGCGTAATGCTTTTTCAAACACGGTCTACACCTCTCAGGTGCCGAGGTACAGGACGGTGAAAACAGTGAGTTTGTGTTAGACGCGAATCGTGCTATGATTCATGCTCTAGGCTGGGAGCGCAAGCTTATTGCTTTTTCAAACACGGTCGACATCTCTCAGGTGCCGAGTTACAGGACGGTGAAAACAGTGAGTTTGTGTTAGACGCGAATCGTGCTCTGATTCATGCTCTAGGCTGGGAGCGCAAGCTTATTGCTTTTTCAAACACGGTCTACACCTCTCAGGTGCCGAGTTACAGGACGGTGAAAACAGTGAGTTTGTGTTAGACGCGAATCGTGCTCTGATTCATGCTCTAGGCTGGGAGCGCAAGCTTTTTGCTTTTTCAAACACGGTCTACATCTCTCTGGTGCCGAGTTACAGAACGATGAAAACAGTGAGTTTGTGTTAGACGCGAATCGTGCTCTGATTCATGCTCTAGGCTGGGAGCTAAAGCTTATTGGTTTTTCAAACACGGTCTACTCCTCTCAGGTGCCGAGTTACAGGACGGTGAAAACAGTGAGTTTGTGTTAGACGCGAATCGTGCTCTGATTCATGCTCTAGGCTGGGAGCGCAAGCGTAATGCTTTTTCAAACACGGTCTACACCTCTCAGGTGCCGAGGTACAGGACGGTGAAAACAGTGAGTTTGTGTTAGACGCGAATCGTGCTCTGATTCATGCTCTAGGCTGGGAGCGCAAGCTTTTTGCTTTTTCAAACACGGTCTACACCTCTCAGGTGCCTAGTTACAGGACGGTGAAAACAGTGAGTTTATGTTAGACGCGAATCGTGCTTGGATTCATGCTCTAGGCTGGGAGCGCAAGCGTAATGCTTTTTCAAACACGGTCTACACCTCTCAGGTGCCGAGGTACAGGACGGTGAAAACAGTGAGTTTGTGTTAGACGCGAATCGTGCTCTGATTCATGCTCTAGGCTGGGAGCTAAAGCTTATTGCTTTTTCAAACACGGTCTACACCTCTCAGGTGCCGAGTTACAGGACGGTGAAAACAGTGAGTTTGTGTTAGACGCGAATCGTGCTCTGATTGATGCTCTAGGCTGGGAGCTAAAGCTTATTGGTTTTTCAAACACGGTCTACTCCTCTCAGGTGCCGAGTTACAGGACGGTGAAAACAGTGAGTTTGTGTTAGACGCGAATCGTGCTCTGATTCATGCTCTAGGCTGGGAGCGCAAGCTTATTGCTTTTTCAAACACGGTCTACACCTCTCAGGTGCCGAGGTACAGGACGGTGAAAACAGTGAGTTTGTGTTAGACGCGAATCGTGCTCTGATTCATGCTCTAGGCTGGGAGCGCAAGCTTATTGCTTTTTCAAACACGGTCTACACCTCTCAGGTGCCGAGTTACAGGACGGTGAAAACAGTGAGTTTGTGTTAGACGCGAATCGTGCTCTGATTCATGCTCTAGGCTGGGAGCTAAAGCTTATTGCTTCTTCAAACACGGTCTACTCCTCTCAGGTGCCGAGTTACAGGACGGTGAAAACAGTGAGTTTGTGTTAGACGCGAATCGTGCTCTGATTCATGCTCTGACACCCCAAAATGGATACCCCTGTTTGTATTGTTTTCAGAAATGTACCCATTGTGGCCCTAATGTTATGTTAGTATGCACAAATAGGACCCAAAATGTAATCAGTACTATGTGGCTTTCTGAACAGACTGTTATGATCGTGTGGGCAGATTTAGCAGACTGCCAACACCATCGTGACCAAAGGACTAGTAGTCTAGTAGTATACATGCACACAGGAAATTCACATGGAATCCATGCCACTGACCCTGTGCTAAAAGGGGGGGGGGGGGGGGGGTCGACAGTGGCCCAACCTAAGCGTAGACATCGCCCAAATAAGAGGGCGGCCCAGCGGTCTTCGGAACTGGGCCATAGCTGATCCTAGGAGCCACAGAACAGGACACACGCATGGCATATAACAGAGACGGAACAGAATACACAGAGATAGAAAACACTGCATACAGAAGCCAAAAATGCAACCACTACTAACAGATAGGCTGATTATAAAGAACAGGTATTACTTGACATTTTAGACAAAACGTGAAGCTAGCGGGCGAACTTCTAAGCTCCTGGTTATACCGCTATTCCCTACACTAACCATGAGTCCAGGAGACCCGGACAACGATCACACAGGAGATCTCTAATAAATCTCTAAACCGCTATAAGCTACATACTGTCCCTGCTTTTCTTCACCACAACTTTAATAGATCCAGACATCTCATTTGGACAATTAGTATGTTTTTCCGAAGCTTTGTTAGCTGTGTGCTAATTTGGTACAGTATTGTGATGGCACCTGTACGTTTGCAAGAAAATAAATAAAAGCTATTAGTGTATCCAAAAATGCCAAATAAAAAATAAAAATTCAAAAATTTTATGTAATCTGTTATCCGGCCTATAAAATGAAATTTTAGCACAGCAAATTATTGTCCAAATTCGACGTACGTGTACACACGCGTACGTACATACACACGCGTACGTACACACGCGTACGTACATACACACGCGTACGTACACACGCGTACGTACGTACATACATACACGCACGTACATACATAAACGCATGTACGTACATACGTACATACATACACGCACGTACATGCACGTACGTACATACATACATACACGTACGTACATACATGCACGCACGTACGTACATACATACACGCACGTACGTACATACATACACGTACGTACATACATACATACATGCACGTACGTACATACATACACGCACGTACGTACATACATTGTGCATTTCGATCGCACAAAAAAATACGCAGCATACTATATTTTCTCGCACATTCTCATAGGGAAAGAACGCATATTATACTAATTGTCTATTTCACTAGCTGAGATAATCGTTGCGTGTTATTTCTTTGTCTGTGCAAATATGCGTAAGCTCGTCGGAATCCAGCCTAAATGTAAAAATATATCTTTATAAGGCCATTTTCACACTGTTTTTCCTCTCACTACGGTTCCATGTGTTTTTGGCGCTGCACTCCCATGTGTATCCAACATGTCCAACATGTCGGGGCTTCCTCTATATCAGTGATGGCGAACCTTTTAGAGACTGGGTACCCAAACTGCAACACAAAAGCCACTTATTTATCGCAAAGTGCCAACGTGTCAGGGGCAGGGCTGATCAGGACGTATGATTTTACCCCGTCGTTCTAAAAAGGACAGGGCCTCTTTAACCCTCTGCAATCCAATTTTGGATTCGGGGTTGCCTAGGGGCTTTTCTTTTTCTGCCTTATACTATGGCGCCTTCTGCTGGCTAAAGTTAGGGCTCCTTCCCACGGAGGGATTTCCGCTGCGTAATACGCTGCGTAAGTCCGCTGCATTGCCCGCAGCTATTAGGTTCTATTGAACCTAATAGCTCAATGCTCACGGTGCGGAATTCCATCGCGGAATTCCGCACTGTGAAATCACCCGACCTCACCCGCGGTATGCTTTATTTGCCGCGGGTGTACGCGTGGCCGGCCTCCATTCTAGTCAATGGAAGCCATCCGTCACGCTATCTTCCGCTGTAGCACAGCGGAAGATAGAGTAAAAACCGCTTCCCCGCCCACCGCCAGCCGCGTCATATGACCCAGTAGATTTTGGTAGGCCGCTGTCTCCCCCTTGTGTGCTGCATTAAAAATGCACTCAGCTAAAAATAAAAAAAGGTCCAGTTCTGTGGCTTCTCGGAGGAGATAGGGTTTCCCCCACCTCCCGTCTCCAAGCTGCAGTGGAGACTGACTAACATGGCTGCCGGTATTTATACTTCTAAATTGATGACCTCACAATGCAGTGACATCAGCCTGCCAGACACCTGGCTCATTTGCATACAGTGTGTTGCAATAATAAAGTAATACAGTAACAAATATAAGTAAGGTAAAGGTATTGGGGCACAATCATTTGGCATAGTTTTGGCGCAGAGATTAGCGGTAGCTTGTGTGCTTGTCAAGAATCTGGCACTAGTTTTTGCTTAATGTTAAATATTCTTTAGGACTCCTTCACACGGGCGCAGCAATCTACAGCCGCAGTGAGGCTGAAAAAAACAAAAAAAACGCGTAATCATGCTATACTTCCGCCATGTATCACGTGATGCATGGCTTCAATTGACTGCAATGGACGCCGGCTGCGCGTTTTCCCGTGGCAATTAGAACATGGCACGATTTCTTTCATGCTGTGTGAACATTTAAAGGCAGTAAGCTATTATTAGGTTCATGAAACGCGGCAGAAATCCATCCGTGGGCATTAGCCCTAAGTCAGTAGATCATGCCTTGACTCCTCTTTTAGGTCCATTGACTGACTTGCCAAAATATATATTCACCTCAATTCACAGCGCATCTATGCTACAAAATCAGCGTGTATACCAGAACTATCCCCCAAACTATAAAGCTAACGTCACACGGACGAGTGCGATATCGGGCCGTGAATCACTCCCTCGCCAACATGCAATTTCCCCGCGGATGTGAGGCATTTTTATCTCAAAACCGCCTCGCATCACTTCGGGTAAGTAGCCGTGCCGGAGGATAGCTAGGAAAGCTGCAAAACGAATTTCCATACATGAATTAGCCCTATTAACGCGTTTCCTGCGCTAGATGAGAATCACACACACACACCGCTTTTTATTGCGGTATACTGTTTCTATTGATTTGAATGCGATTACTCAGACGTGAGCTCGGAAGCGGTGATTTTTAAGCGCTATCTGTCCTGTATTTGCGTTTTCTAACGCACCTCCCCACCCATCACAATTGTGGGGTGCATTAAAACCGCTTTACCATGCGTTCAAAAGTGCTGCTCAAAATTGAGGTAAAAAACCCACGATTTTAAGCTGTGTTTTCTGAACGCACGTCTTAGAGCAGCCTTAGGCCCCGTGCACACGGGCGGAAATTCCGCTGCCGGATTTCCTGCAGAATTTCCACCCATGGAAGCAGAAAAGAGAACGCAGCAGGTTCTATTTTACCGCGGATATCCGCAGCATAGAGCCTATTGTGCTCCGTGGTCGCGGATATACCCGCAGCCTATACGCAACTATATTGTAAAGAGAATTCTGAAGGCACCCATTGAAACAAATATGTTTGTGTGAAGCGGCCCTTACTGTACTTTTGTTAGCATGAATCAAGCACATTTGCAAGCGCAAAAAAACACGCAACCATGCCGCCATTTATTGAAATAGGCAATTAGTGTAATTAGAATAATACATGTTCTTCCCCTGCAGAAATGCACGAGAAAATAAAGGGGACTGCTTTTTTTTTGGACAAAATGCGCATGCAAAATACACTTATGTGAAGGAACTCGCTGCAATCAGCGGGTTCTACTGACGTGTATTTAGCATGTATATTTTTCATGCGTAATATGCTACGCAAATACATCTGTGTGAATCTGGCCGAAGAGCCCACGGTGGTATGCGTAAAACGCTGCGTCTCTGCGGTGAGAACACAATCGTGGACATGAGCCCTAAGGCTGGAGCTCTATGGAGTCTTTCGCCATGACATGGGTCATGTGACCAAAGATCGCTGTGCAGCCCTGTGAACTTGCATTCTCAAATATATCAATGGGGTCGCGCAAGTTCCCACAACCTATAGAGTGCTAAAACCTCACCGAGGTTGGATTTTTGCAATATATTGGTCGTAGCTACTTGTGAGTTGTATCGCAACTACATTGTCTTCAGTAAGGCCAGCTGCACACGACCGCTTCACATTCCGAATGCGGGATACCACAGCGGAATCTGGCCGTTACCCCAGCCGGCGACCCTGCGTTCCTGCAGATTCTGTAATGCAGATGACCGCGAGTGTGAAGGAAGTAGCAGTAGTATGTATCTTTCAATGCATGTGATTTGCTGCAGATCCTCCGTGTGGACGACGACTGCGGATTGAATAATAGGAAACCGGTAATGTGAAGCCGGCCCGAGAGTGTGAGGTCGCAGGGCTATACAGCGATCTTGGTCACGTAGCACTAGTCTCATTGCATGACTACGACTCCGCCGTTCATGGGAGCTCAGTGCTTGACATGACAACTCCCTGCTGTTGGCGCGACCACCAGTCACCCTTAAAAGTCAACAGAAAGTTAAAAAATGGTAAAATGTAATCTTCGCTCATATTCGTGAGGGGAGATGCAATTACATACCTAAGGCCCCCGGATTTACCCTTGGACCTCACCTCAGCTTCTGCGCACGCGCCCGTCGTCAACGTTGGCCGATGCAAGAGCCGCAGATTGCCTGAGTAATTTAAGATATCCCTGCTCCTGGCTACCAAACATAGCTGAGAGCCTGGAGATTTCATGGTGGGCCGCAGTACGTGGTCCCCAGTCACGTGATTGCCATTAGCCAATGGATAACGGCGATCATGTAAAAGTAAAAGAGTTACAGCTTCACCTCCTGTCACGAATCCAATCCGTAAGGGAAGGTGAAAATATTTCCCTAAGGCCTCCGGCGATGTCCCCCGACGGGATCCTTATCCTCGGTTGGATAACGGCGATCATGTAAAAGTTAAGAAAAAGTTGAAGTTTAATCTCCCCTCTTTGATCGGTGAGAGGAGATGAAACTTCTTACCGGAGGCCTCCGTATTTGAACCTCGATGTGATCCTCCTTCGTGGACCTTCTCCGGCTTCTGCGCATGAACCTGCCTTAAAATGCCAGACACATGCGCAGCAGCTAGGGAGCCCGGTAAATTTTAAATCTCTGTGCTCCCGGCTAACAAAGGTCACCAAGAGCCTGGAGCAGTGATCGGTGGTCTCGTTGAGCTGTCCCTGGTCACGTGATAAAAAGGTAGCGATCTACCGAAGGCCGGTCTCGCACGACTGGATATGTTATACAGCCAGCCGCGGCGAAGGGAAGATCCGGAGCAGGTGAGTAAATTCCGATTTTGGTCTCCCGCACGAAAATGGAGCATGGTCCAGATTTTTTCATGCTCAATTTTTAAAAAAATCACTTTTATTGACCATCCGCGGGTATTTATCTACCCGCGGGTGATCAATGCATCCCTATGGGATGCGGATCCGCGGGCAGGAGAAGAGTTAAAATCCGCCTTAGGCCCCATGTCCACAGGCAAATTCGGATTTTGAATCCGCATCGTTTTTCCTGCACGCGGATCCACGCCCCATAGGGATGCATTAGACACCCGCAGGTAGTAAAATATCTGCGGATGTCATTTTTCCTGCAGGCGCGGGTCCCATGTGCAGAAAAAAATCCGGACATGATACATTCAGGCGTGGGACTCCCGCGGGGACGGCTCCCGCAGGCTTCTATTGAGGCCTATGGAAGCCGTCCGGATCCGCAGGAGACCCGCGCCTGAATTAAACTCACCTGCTCCGGGCAAGCAAGAAGAGGGAGAGTGTGCCAGAGTGGTCCGTGGAAGCAAGAAGACCCAAGACTGAGGATGGAAGATTTGCGGCTACAGATTCAAGAAGCAATCCAGCGGAATGGCGCCGAGTGGCTGGAGGAGTTAATCGCCAGCTGCAGGTCGGGATCGGAGTCGGGGGGGCCACTCGAGCCAGCAGCAAGGGAGCCGGTATCCGGAGAGGGAGCAGCACAAGAGGGGGATGCCGGGCGAGGCCGCCCGAAGCGAAGAAACACACACCCCCCCCCCCCCCCGGCACGACTCAGCCCGAGTCCCACTGCAAAGAGAGGCGGTCATAAGAGCAGTCGCGGCGGCGAGAGGCCGCAAGGAGCAAGACGCGCCATGAGGTTTTTGGCGCCAAATTCAAACCGGGTGTCGGGGAGAGCGCCGGGACCGGTGCCCATCGTGAAATCTCCAGGCTTTCAGCTACGTTTGCTAGCCAGCAACAGGGAGATTTTAAATTACCCCGGCAATCTGGGGTAAGGTCCGCGGATAAATCCGGGGGCTTTAGGTATGTAATTTCATCTCCACTCACGGATATGAGGAAAGATGAAATTTTAAAGTTTTTAACTGTTTACTTGGATAACGGCAATAGCGTGACTGGGGGTCACTCGGGCAGCTGACAACAAGGAGCTGTCATGTCCACAGCCCCCAGGGCTGTAATCCTCAGCATGAGCATGTTTTTATGGCTGTGGGGATTAAAAACACTATAGGGCGGTCAATAAGGGGTTAAGGAGGTACAAAATCAGCGCCATCTCTCTGAGTTTGATGGAGAGGGCAGGGGCGAGAATGAGCAATGTGTCGTCAAATGACGCCTGAGGGTTATGTGCAGGTAAAATGTGTCCTGAGGTTATGATGAGCGTGTGTTTCTATCATGCTGCATATTCTGATGACGGTTAGCAGTAATGAAACTGTCTGTTTTACTAACTGTCCCTACACTACCCCGCAGCCCTCAACGGTTGACCCTCCTCGACCTCCCAGATCGAGGCAGGCCCATCGAGCAAGCTAAGGCAAGCTCTCCGGGTCTACCACTGGGTTTTTCACAGCCCTTGCAACTGGACCACAGCTAGCCTGAGTCCCCTGTATTAGTTTAGTCGCTCTTCTTTGAACCCCCTCCAATACTGTAACATCTTTCCTGAGCACCGGTGATGAAATAAGAACATCTAAAATCTATTTGGTATCTTCGTGTCCATAACAATTTGAACTCTCAAAAAATCAGCATCATTTATGTTGTCAGAAAAAAAGCCAAAATGTCAGAATTGTACTTTTTGGGTCATTCAATTCCCCCCCCCCCCAAAAAAATATCATAAAAAACGATGAAAAAGTGGCATGTAGTCCAAAATGATACCAAGAGAAACCATAGGTTGTCCTGCAAAGTTTTGAGATGGCAGCAAGTAAAGGATTCCCCAAGGGAGCGTGCTCCCTATGTTATGTCGTCTGGCCCTTGTAATCATGGCGGGCCGATGGGTTGCCATGACAACAGGTGTCCCTGCTTGCCATTACCTATGATCACTACTGTAACTGATAAGGCATTGCCGTACGTGTACGTATGTATATATATTTATTATATATGATTGTTCTGACCAGGTTGGGGGAGTAGTGGTCAATGTAAGTGGGTGGAGCGGATCTAGAGATCAGTAATACTGGTGTGATGTGACTGTTAACCTGCTGATTTTTCATCATTTCCTGCAGATCTGACGTCCTTGAGAATGGGAAGGCTGTCCGACAGTGAAGAGACCCTCGACGTTCAGCAATCTTGAAACCCTTCGTTTTATGGACTGCTTTTTGCCTGTGACTCACCTTTTTTTTTTTTTATAAGCTTTTTCTTTCAAAGAATTATGACGGAGGATCCTGAAAAACTGCGCAATATTTTACACCGATTGAGTAAACAGAAAAGATACCCAAACACAGCGGCCTTTGTTTTATCTGGGAATGACACTTGGTGTAAAATCCACATTTTTAATAAATAATAAAACGTGATTTGAATTTGTTTTTTTGTTTTACCTTATTTATGTTTTTAACTCCTGATTACCCACGCTGTAAAGCCGGCTGCACATGGCTGTGACGGGCTCCGCCATGGAATTCCGGGGCGGAGCCCGTCACGGCGGCCCCAAGAGACCCCAATACTTACCTCCAGTTTCGGAGTCCCGCATGACGCCTCAGCGCGCATGGGCAATCGAGCGCGTGACGCACCGCAGCGGCATGTGACGCGGTAGGCGTAGAGGCGGTTTCACACTATCTTCCGCTGTGCTACAGCGGAAGATAGCGTGAATGGACGGCTTCCACAGACTGCAATGGAAGCCGTCCGCGCGTACACCCGCGGCAAATAGAGCATGCCGTGGGTGAGGAGGGGTGATTTTACGGTGCGGAATTCCGCTGTGAAATTCCGCACCGTAAGCATTGAGCTATTAGGTTGAATAGATCCGTCTGTGGGAAGGAGCCTTAAGGCCTCATGTCCACTAGCAAAATGGAATTGCGGTTTCCGCAGCGGATTTGCCCCTAGGGAATCATTGGCCATCCGTGGTCCATTAAACTGATTTTTGCACCCGCGGATGGAATTTTAATAGAATTGCGTTTTTCACGCGTGGGAGAAAAAAACCCGGCATGCTCCATTTTACCGCGGATCGGCCACATTGCTATCACATTGATAGCAATGTGTGCAGATATCTGCATGCAAAAATTATACAATAGAAAGCTGATTCTACGCGGATTGTATTTTTCCAGTGGACATGAGGCCTAAGGCCGCCTGCAGACGGCCGTGTCGCATCCAGCTGCTCGCAACGGGACCCGACCTGAGCGCCTGCAGAGAGCAGTGCGGAACTCATGTGCCAGCAGACGGCACATGCGCAGAGCCGGCAGCCAGCGAGTGACGTTTATGTCCGGGGCTCTGCGAACCCCGCACAGAATTAGAGCATGGCGCAGTTTGTTTTCTGCGCGTGATTTCGCGTAGACAAACCACGGCCTTCTGCATAGGATTGCGTATTGAAATGCAATCCTATGCAGGCGTGTACAGCCGGAAATGTACGGTGCTTCGTCTGGCATAGACTGAAGTGGCAGCGGTGCGCACTCGTCATCAGCTGATTGGCAGGGATTCTGTGAGGCAGATCAACACTTCACTGCGCATAGATCATCAGTACTGGAGTCCCAGGGAACCCTTTTAACCCCTTGCCACCGCAGCACGTGAATGTATGTATATGTTAGAAAGCAGCTTTCTGGAATGGACTTGCATCTACATCCTACAGATCTGAGCCCATCTACTGCTGAAGACTGTTGCTAATGACAGTTGGCCTCCCGCAGTCACAGCGGGGATGGGTGAGACAACCGATTCCCGCTGTTAATGCTTTGCATGCAACGATTGCTCTTATTTCATTAGGTTTTTGCATGTAATCAGATATACTTCAGTCTAAGCCGACCTGAGTATAAGCCAAGGTACCAACTTTTACCCCAAAAACCTGGGGTCAATTATTGACTTGAGTATAAGCCAAGGGGTAATATTAGGTACCTCGGCTAACACTTGGATCGGCTATACTCAAGTATGCATTGTGGCTGCTGCTACAGGCCAAGTGGGCAGTATACCCCTAGGTAAACTAATTAAGGGGTGTATTGTTAAAATTTTGTGGCTGCTCAACAGCTCTACAACTGTGCTATGGGGCTTTAAAGGCCTTCAAGCAAAATGTCTGTTACGTCTGCTGCTGGTATATGTTGCTCAAAGCTTCAGTTTACTAGCAGCACAGCCCTGAGAGGGTTAATTGATTGAGCTGCCTGGGTGTGGTACTTCCTGCAAGCCAATCTCCTGGCTCTGTGCATACATATAAAGCCAGCTCTTGGCAGTCTGTGTCTGGGTTTCAGACTGAGCAGTTATGAATCCTTGTCTTGAGGTATCTGCCTTTTTCCCACGCAGAACTTGTAAGTGGTTATGTGTCTCTCAGCTTCCCGAAGACGGTTTGGACACCTGTAGTCCTCGTCTCCGTTATATGCATTCCCTTTACAGCTGTGGCCTCTGTACGTCTTGTCTGCTCTGTGTGTCAGTTAATGTAACTTGACACAGTCTCCTATCTCACCTTGTGTAGCTGACTGTCTATTCCCCTATATTATTGAGATGGCACTATATTTGATAGTTGGCGGTGTGCCCCATGCTATGTCCTGCTCCACTTGCAGTTGGCAGTGTGCCCCCTGCTCTGTCCTGTCCCAGATGCAAGCTTTCTGTGTGATCTGTGTCTTGCAGTTTCATGCCCGTTTGTACGTTTACGTTCTGTCAGTTTAGTGTTACCTCATCTCCTGTGTGAATGTTGTCCGGGTCTCCTGGACTCATGGTTAGTGTAGGGAATAGCGGTATAACCAGGAGCTTAGAAGTTCGCCCGCTAGCTTCACGTTTTGTCTAAAATGTCAAGTAATACCTGTTCTTTATAATCAGCCTATCTGTTAGTAGTGGTTGCATTTTTGGCTTCTGTATGCAGTGTTTTCTATCTCTGTGTATTCTGTTCCGTCTCTGTTATATGCCATGCGTGTGTCCTGTTCTGTGGCTCCTAGGATCAGCTATGGCCCAGTTCCGAAGACCGCTGGGCCGCCCTCTTATTTGGGCGATGTCTACGCTTAGGTTGGGCCACTGTCGACCCCCCCCCCCTTTTAGCACAGGGTCAGTGGCATGGATTCCATGTGAATTTCCTGTGTGCATGTATACTACTAGACTACTAGTCCTTTGGTCACGATGGTGTTGGCAGTCTGCTAAATCTGCCCACACGATCATAACAGTCTGTTCAGAAAGCCACATAGTACTGTTTACATTTTGGGTCCCATTTGTGCATACTAACATAACATTAGGGCCACAATGGGTACATTTCTGAAAACAATACAAACAGGGGTATCCATTTTGGGGTGTCAGTGCACATGAAAATGATTTTGGGGGAAAAAAATTTAGAATAGCACATTACCCGAACACTTTTTTTTAAAATCTAAATTGCATTAATTCCTGAAAATGTGGGATCTAATTACTCCTGACACCCCTCAGTGAACACATTAAGGGGTGTACTTTGTAAAATAGGGTCATTTTAGGGGGTATGTATTCTGACACCCACGAGCCTTTGCAATCTTGGCTCGGTGGAGAAAAAAGGGTTTATCAAAATGAGGAAAAGTAAGATTCAACTTGAATGTCTCCTAAATGGTTCCAAACAAAGGATGTTTTTGCAAATGTGCGTCTAGAATAAAGTGAACAGATGGAAATATATGTTGGCAAAGATTTGTAGAGTATGCTTGCACATATGAGATATAACATTTGCAAATGTTAAAAAATTACAAGTTATTCAAAATGTTGTCAATATTCTTAATTTTAATTAATATACACAACTTCTAACTGCCCATTTTTACCACTTAAACGAAGTACAACAAGGCACAGAAAAAACAATGTAAGAATCACTTCGATTTGCAAACATGCCCATCTTGAAAGCGTCCTACTGAGCCAACATCTAGGACCGTCAGTCTCTCTGCTGCTTCAACAATGATTGTGAGCAAACGCAGTGTGGTAATCTTGAAATAACTTATCAGCTCACCTGTAAAGAAGAAGGAAAAAAGTTTGCTTTATTCTGGTGGTTTGCGTACTTTGTGGCTAATAAATCTCTAAACCGCTATAAGCTACATACTGTCCCTGCTTTTCTTCACCACAACTTTAATAGATCCAGACATCTCATTTGGACAATTGGTATGTTTTTCCGAAGCTTTGTTAGCTGTGTGCTAATTTGGTACAGTATTGTGATGGCACCTGTACGTTTGCTAGAAAATAAATAAAAGCTATTAGTGTATCCAAAAATGCCAAATAAAAAATAAAAATTCAAAAATTTTATGTAATCTGTTATCCGGCCTATAAGATGAAGTTTTAACACAGCAAATTATTGTCCAAATTCGACGTACGTGTACACACGCGTACGTACATACACACGCGTACGTACGTACACACGTACACGTATGTACGTACATACATACATGCACGTACATACATACATACATACATACACGCACGCACGCACGTACGTACACACACGCACGTACGTACGTACACGCACGCACATACGTACATACACGTATATACGTACATACATGTACATACGTACGTGTACGTACATACACACACAGTAATATATATACATACTAGCGTACCCGTCGCGCGTTGCTGCGAAGACAGACATACATACATACATTCGTTTTTATATATCTAGATGACGGCAGCAGCGACCACTGAGGTTTTGTAGGCCGCTGCTTCCCCCTTGCAGGCTGAATAAAATAGCCGTTGGGTGGAACATCCAATTTATCCGGCTGCTGTGGCTTCTTGGGAAGATAGCCTAGTACATGTTTGCCCACTTCCAACTCCAATGGAGACTGACTGTAAATGGCTGGCGTGCTCTAGTATTTATGGTTTCAAGCTGTACGTGTCATTGCATACAGTCTATCTATCTATCTATCTATCTATCTAGGTTATTGCATACAGTCTATCTATCTATCTATCTATGACATCCGGAAATGAGAGAATTAGATTCCGTACATAAAATTTGAACGCTAATTCTTTGGCGCTTTGAATTGAATAATCGAGTTGGGACCCATTAACTTTTCCTATTTATGACATAATCAATGCTCGTGCCAAATTTCAAGTTTCTATGACATTGGGAAGTGAGAGAATTAAATTCCGTACATAAAATTTGGACGCTAATTCTTTTGCGCTTAGAATTGAATAATCGAGTTGGGATGAGACATAAGGCCTTGCCCATAAGCATTCCCCAACCTCCAAGAACTGAACCTACCTACCTGAATGAGATTTTGTAGGCCGCTGCTTCCCCCTTGCGGGCTGAATAAAATAGCCGTTGGGTGGAACATACAATTTATCCGGCTGCTGTGGCTTCTTAGGAAGATATCCTAGTACTTGTTTACCCACTTCCAACTCCAATGGTAATTGGCTGGCGTGCTCTAGTGGTTCCAAGCTGTACGTGTCATAATACAGCCTTAATGACATCACAATGCAGCTTTATAGAACATGTTGGGGCATGTTCAAGGGCGTCCGATGTTGATGACATCAGTGATGACATCACAATAGCAGGTGGCTTACTTATTCGATCTACGTGGGGGGGGGGGCGTAACTTTCGACGACGCTCGCGCGCCATTTATCGTAGGATATTTGTACTATGCCTATAATCTTCCCAGGAGTGTACTTAACAACTTCCCAAAGTTTCATGGCGATCGGATGAATGGTGTAGTAGCGCATAAAGGACAAACAGACACGCACGCACGCAGACACGCACGCACGCAGACAGACATACATTCAATTTTATATATATAGATATGAACATATGAGCAGATGCAAGTGAAAACCTGCAAATATGCGCCAAATATACACATATGAGCAGATGCTAGTGAAAACATGTAAACATGCACATATGAGCAGATGCAAGCGAAAACCTGCAAACATGCACATATGAGCAGATGCAAGCAAAAACCTGCAACTAGGCGCAAAATGTGCACATATGAGCAGATGCACGCAATGAAAATTTTGGCAGATGCAGCAGCTTACCTCGACGAGTTATGTCAGCTGGTGTCCGAGCGAAGCAAAATTCTTCTCAAAACGTGTCCAAACGTCAGGATCCTCTCCACACGTAAGTTTGCAAAAAGGCGCACAAATCTCGGGTGGCCGCGTCTCCACATGTAGCGCACAATTCTGCAAAAACAGTCAGGTGGCGTCGCGCAAATCTCAGGTGACGTACTCACCACACGTAGCGCACGAATCTCGGGTGGCCGCGTCTCCACACGTAGCGCACGAATCTGCAAAAAAAAGTCAGGTGGCGTGGTGCAAATCTCAAGTGACATACTCACCACACGTAGCGCACGAATCTCGGGTGGCCGCGTCTCCACACGTAGCGCACGAATCTCAGGTGGCCGCGTCTCCACACGTAGCGCACGAATCTCGGGTGGCCACGTCTCCACACGTAGCGCACGAATCTGCAAAAACAGTCAGGTGGCGTCGCGCAAATCTCAGGTGACGTACTCACCACACGTAGCGCACGAATCTCGGGTGGCCGCGTCTCCACACGTAGCGCACGAATCTGCAAAAAAAAGTCAGGTGGCGTGGTGCAAATCTCAAGTGACATACTCACCACACGTAGCGCACGAATCTCGGGTGGCCGCGTCTCCACACGTAGCGCACGAATCTCAGGTGGCCGCGTCTCCACACGTAGCGCACGAATCTCAGGTGGCCGCGTCTCCACACGTAGCGCACAGCGCACAAATCTCAGGTGGGTACTCACCACATGTAGCGCACAGCGCACTAATCTCAGGTGGCGTCTCCACACGTAGCGCACAGTGCACAAATCTCAGGCGGCCGCGTCTCCACAATTAGCGCACAAATCTCAGGTGGCCGCGTCTCCACACGTAGCGCACAAATCTCAGGTGACCGCGTCTCCACAAATAGCGCACAGCGCACTGGCTGCTGGGAGATCCTACCACCAGCCAA